>NC_137043.1:16145267-16392767 GCF_032717465.1 Coenobita brevimanus | reverse complement strand
CACTTCTTCCACGTTCACGGAAAGTTAAGTGCACCTAACCTAGAGGAAAAACTGCCGAACTAGAAATTTATGCAAGAAAGGAGGAAAAAATCAATTTACCACACAGTTAGGCCCCACAAAAAGTTGTCTAACCTAGCTTTGAACTGCTCTATCGAGACACTGTATAGTACCTGGTAGCCGATTCGAAGCAATGCAGATCTTAAACATGATGAAATTGCCAGAAGAATGATGATTGTAATGCTCCAGATAAGCTTCCATCCATGATTCCTCGTCTTGTTGCAGTTTGAGCTACTTATGTGCTCACAATGTTTTCAAAGCCACGAGTGATTTTTAAAGCTACAGTTAGCTGTCCAGGTTGATGGTTAGTTTCTTGGGAAAAAGTCCCAATGCTTACAACCTTCCATGGTATCCTGTATGTCTGGTGGATGGGATCCGTTTAGCAGCCCTTGCCAAAACTCCTTCAAGCATTGCAACTTCCCCACATTGGGGCTCCAGTCTGGCCTAGTTCTGTCCTTGTTACAACGAGCGACTCCGAGACTAATGCTTTAGTGGGCCGACCCCTTGCGCTAACAGGGTCAGACAAAAAATAACCTATGCTCACCGAAAGATCAGCTTTGGACTAATACTTTATACTTAAACCTTAACCATTCCATCCAATAACGTACTCTTGATATGTTATTGCTCTCTCCAACGCTTGAATTAAGCTTGGAGGCCTCACGAAGAGAAATGGTAAATGAAAAATATAACTATCTCTTGTACGAAAATTCTCTAAGTCGAATACAATTTTGTAATAGCAGCAAAATTGGAAAGTAACAGGGTTTAAGGGTTTAAGTCATGACATGGAAGGCAAGCACCCACTCCTCTGAACTGTCTGCTTGCATTCCTCCACCTCTACGACGGGCGCGTAGCACCCGTCTAGCAGCAAACTCTCATCCCTGTTCTGTCCAACTCTCTAATGCAAGAGTTAACCGTTACTCCCAGTCCTTCATTTATGCAACAGGTCAACTCTGGAAATGTCTCCCTCCGTCTGTATTTCCTGCTTCCTACGATCTCCAGTCTTTCAAACGCAGTGTGTCAAGGCATCTCGAAATGATCGGACCTTGAATTTGGCTCTCTCTTGTATTTTGTTTTTCTCTTGGAAGGAGCAGTTATTGCGGGCTCATCTCCTTTGGTTCCTTCTTCCTAGCATAAAAAATATATATATTCTGAAACAAGCGAAGAAGAAAGAGTTTGAGTCGTTTACCTGCGCCATTGAGGAGCGTAGCCTACTTAACAATCTAGGATGCTGGCTGATCAAATATAATACCAATAGTTAGTCATTCCACAGATGCCCGTAAAAAATATTGGCTCTGGTGTTACCTGCATGGCTGCGAAATACTTTTTTTCACAACTTCAGAATATTTTCTTCAGCTTAGAGTAGTTTGCGCATCTGTAAGGTTAAAAACTCTCCCCACTAACGCTTGACAAAGAAATAAGAGGAATATACAATATTCCAGCAAACCGTATACGATTGTTCTCGTCTCAGAGATGCCTGCTTTGGACAAAGGGTCAGGTTCAAGTATATTGTAAACTGCTGAGCATTAAGGAATGGTGTGGTGTTATTAGGGGGGATGTCTTTGTGACATGTCGATTCTAGTAAAGAAGATCGACAAAGACTGTTTTAGCGAAATTCAAATGAACAAACCTTTCTTTGATTCAATATACGATGGAACTCGCGGACCTGTGGAAAATTACTGCATTAGCAAGTATAATAAACAAATTAGTAAAGAATGTCACGTCCTCCCTCCCTCCCTCCCACCTCGAATGCCTTTGTATTTAATAACACACACACACACACACACACACACACACACACACACACACACACACACACACACACACACACACACACACACACACACACACACACACACACACACACACACACACACACACACACACACACACACTTTAGAATCGAAGAGACTTTACTTAGATGGTGTGGTCATGGAGAGAATGGATGAGAAAAAACTGGCAGTTGAGTATAACTGAGTGTGTCTGAAGATGGGAGAAGGCATGGCAGGTCAAGGAGAAGATGGGTAGGTAAGTAAGTTTGTAAGAAAGCGAGGTATGGAGTCTAGGGAACTAACAGTGGATTCAGCTGGTTGGAGAAATTTTATACGGAGGAGTGTATAACAAGGGTTTGATTTTTTTTTTTTTCAGTGCAGTGATAGTCGTCTGGTTGATACAGTAGGTTAAGACAGTAGGTAGCAAGAAGCGCGTAAGCGTGGATGTTTATGCCGGAGGGGTGGAACTAGAATTCTGAGGGACTGAATGGTGAGTTAATGAGAATGTGGCCTATTTAATTATCCAGGTTTTTGTTTGTTTATTTTCTTCTATCTGGAGTTCTTGCTACCTGGATCCTGCCTCACTTCATCGTAAGTGGGAAAATAGTTAGGGATGATGATGATGATGATGATATAAAATTGTTTCCATGCCAATTTATCAGCACTGCTTTGTCGTCTTTTATCACAAGCAAGCATCTTTCTACTGCAGTTATAATATACACAGAACGACTATTATCACCATCCTCTCTCCCATAAACGTTGCCTCCGTCCTTTCCTCCGCCGACTTTCCCTGAGCTGTTGTCGGAGAGTCTAAGCCGGTGAAAAATTAAGTGCGCCATCACTCTGATCCTCCCGAGGTGTGTCAGGTCTTGCGGCAAACACTTTTTCGTTGTCTAGTCCTTTCACATCCACTCATGTTTTGGGAGGAAAACAACTTTCGGTCCTGTCACAATTCTTTCGGAGGCTTAACGTCTTTTGTCGAAGCAGTGGTCGGCCGCGACTAATAGTAACAACAATAAAGTGGAAGCGTATTAAAGCAATGGCCAAAATATATGTCAGAAAATAGTGGCTGGTGAATCAAATAAAAACATACTGGTTTCAATACATCTGGAACGCAGAGAACTGAACTTTTTGCTTTGGACACATGAGAATTTAGAAAAAAATAGGAGAGTCTCAAGAAAACACAGAATGAAGCAGAAAACAAAATTTTGATAGTTATAGAACAGCAACACTGTTGACTAGTGAGGTAATAAAAGGCGATATCGAAGAGGAGCCAGAAGCAAAACTGAATCATTATATGGTAACGAAGGCAATATACAAAATAGGACTAAATACAGGAGACGATCAACGCAGCGGAGATGCTGCGAGGCAAACTCAACAACATCTGAATATATTTGTGAGTTATGCAACAATACATGACAACTCGTTCTAATCCTTTTCATCGCCCTACACTTCCGTTCACTTCATATGATGATACCATCTAAATATATTTTCTATTCTCTTATTAACAAAATTTCCTGACCCCAGATCTTTCACGGGTCACTTTATTTCTTATTTTGTCCACTCCAAGCCTTCCACACACTGTCCTCACGATGCCATTTCCACAGCTCTTACTCCTGACGTTTTGTTCTCATGCCACACCAAAGTCTCACACCCATACATTAATGTGGACACTGACGCACTTTCATGCAATCATCTTACAACATCCACACTCAGACCTTTGCTTATATCAAGGCTTTCACACACCATTTTCTTTTCATTCCCTGAAGTCTCCATACTTTCCACTTCTTATGCACAATTGTCCGTCCCTTCTATTTCTTCACCAAGGTACAACCATGAGCAAAATTTCGCTTTCCATCCTCTGCCATCGTTGTGTGTATATTTCTTATTCCTCCCCAAACGATAGAGTATCCTTCATTTCAACTTCATTTGTTGTTTGTTTCACATTGGTATCACACAAAAGTAGTTCATATATCACTTTCCATGGTCACAACCAGCAAAGAAGTGTCCACAACCTTTCATTAGAGAGTACATTAACATCCTCACCACTTAAGATTCTCTTCTTTTGCCAGCAAATCACACTGAGAGTTACCTCCTTTCTTAACCATCACTTTACTCTTATCTGTCATTACTTTTAAGAACACGACACACACACACATTCACAATCTCCAAACCAGTATGTACAGTTCATTCTCACTATGAGCAACCTACACTGAGTCATCTGCATGTATCAGGTTTAAAGTGACAATTTATATAAACAACAACAACAACAACAGCAGCAACAGCACACACAGACACACACACACACACACACACACACACACACACACACACACACACACACACACACACACACACACACACACACTTTACACAGCAACTATTCACTGGGCCCAAAATGATGATCTTAACCTATTCAAGGCGGTTCCTTGACGCAGGAACCTGTGAGGGGTTGGCTTATACTAAAGATTCACCAAGCGCTTCTGTTCCTACTCAACAATGACAACTCTTCCCAATAAATCACTGCGTTCCAAGCATATCCTTGCTCCTTACCTCTCCATCTCTCTCTGAGTCTCCCTCCCTTCTCCCAACCACGTCACTCATACGTTCTCTAAACAAATTTCTTACTCCTAGACGAATGCTGAGTTCAGTTTGATTTCAGTTCATTTAATTTAGGTGGTGGTTTTTGCCAAATATTCCATAAATGACCTATGGAGACAAGCTGTTCGTGGCCATCCTCTCCGTGATTAGGACGTCTGGTTGTAGATTGATAGGTAGAAGGTATTTTGCCTGTTGTTGAAAATAATATAAAATGAGCTTCAGGTAAAAGTACTGTTCAATTCTTGAACTGATTAAATTACAATGGAACTAATACCAAGCATGCAACACAAAGAGAAAACTGTCAAGGTTGTAGTGTGGGAGTTATCTCTACTTGGTTAACTTTTCGGTGGTAGGAGGAATATTAAAGGAGGATGTGAGGCAGAGGGGAATTATATTACTAGTTAAATTGTACAATGAGAGCAATTCAGTGATAATACAGGGAGCAACTTGCTATTATTTCAGTACTGTGGCAAGAGTGAAACACTAATACGTGAGGTGCTAGTGTGTGAGCGAGGGAGTGTGAGTTAGCGTGACCGTACGTGAATGTGTGAGTGCTTGAGTGTGACGTGTCAGCTCTACGGGATGCAGGTGTGTGTGTGTGTGTGTGTGTGTGTGTGTGTGTGTGTGTGTGTGTGTGTGTGTGTGTGTGTGTGTGTGTGTGTGGTCCAAATCAAATCAGATCTTTCAGTAATTTTGTTCACATACAGGCACAGGGATCGAAATTTACTGTAACCTTGACCCCTTTGACTCAACAATGACTCCCTTCATTCTGGCCTTACCCTTAGCCTTTACTCCAAGTTTAAATGAAATGAAAAACAAGACCAAGTTGACCCTTATTGGTCAGGCATTGACCCAGCCCTAAGGTCTTGACCTATGAATACTTGTTTTAAAAACAGAGATTATTCCTTGGTTAAACTCTGATAAAAACTGTTTGAGTTGCTTTGTCTGTCTGTCTGTGTGTCTGCCTGTATCTGTCTGTCTGTCTGCATGTATCTGTGTCAGTCTGTCTGTCTGCCTGTCTCTGTCTGTCTCTGTCTCTGTCTGTCTGTCTGTCTGTCTCTGTCTGTCTGTCTCTGTCTGTCTGTCTCTGTCTGTCTGTCTGTCTGTCTGTCTCTCTCTCTCTCTCTCTCTCTCTCTCTCTCTCACACACACACACACACACACACACTTGCACATCCTTCTTAACGCAGAAAAGCACCATAATCCACGAGACAATAGAGAGCACTAAAACGCAATCTTTACACCGTAGATTGCTCGCCTCATAAAACAGCAGGACTCGCTCAACCATAGCTTTCCCTTACCCCCTCCCTCTCCACACACAGTCACAAGTTCCAGGAATTAAACAATGAAAGTGACAACAATATAAGGATAAAGAGAACAGAAACCTGGAAAACCATTGTCATAGCCAGACGTCGGGAAAATATGTGAAGTACACAAAAAAATATTTTTTCACAAAATAGTGGTTTTTTGCAAAAGAAAAAAAAATGAATTATGATTTCTGCTAGAGATGTACCTAAAATGGCCCAAATAACAACATTTTTATCCGATCACTGGTAATGGCTCGCCACATCTGCCACCATGGTCGTGTAGCCTACGAGACAGGATGGTAGCCTTGCATCAGCGGGTCAGGGCCCTGCCAGAGCCTTCAGACGACACCACTATATATATATTTTATAGTACTATATTTTGTATACAGGTCTGTAGCCAGAAGTTCATTTCGGGGGGAATCGTTAGCTAATTCAAAAAGTTATTCATAGGTTCCTTTCCATTTTATCATTTTCTTGGCTATATGTACTTAATTTCAGTTTATGGCTTCCTGATAGTGATCAACTGATCATTCAGTATTACGTGAGGCTGTTGTTTTGAAATGTCAACTGATTTCAGGGGAAATCCACCCGTGTCCCCCCTAGGTGCAGGATTGGTTGTATATCATTTCTGATTTTGTTTTCTTGAATTATTCACAGAAATGAAATCCTGAGTAAAACCACATATTTTAGTTTTTCCATCACATTTTTTGGTGAAAATGCATAGCATAAAGAAAAACTAAAATGGCCTGAATAACAACATTTTTTATCAAAAAAAAAAAAAAAAAAAAAAAATAGCCTAAATAACATTTTTATCCGATCTCTAGTTATAACACTCAGCTCCTTCTCAAACCACACTATACTCTACAGAACACTTAATCATTACTAAATCACACACAAGCATCTTTAAGATAAATGCCGTCATTATCTCCTTAAACACATATCAACCTTCCAACGGAGAACAAGCAGACATACTCCCAAACCACTTCACAAGCATACTTCACCAAGTGGTGACATGTGGAGGTGTAGGAGGACTACTGGGCCTTGGGATAGGCTACTGCCCCCGAGATATAGGCCATGAAGCCTTTGCCCAGAGTCGGACACAAAAAAAAAAAAAAAAAAAAAAAAAAAAAAAAATCACCACCACGCACTGAGACTGGAAAAGTCTTCTTTGTGTAGGCAGTCCTTTCCACTTGATCACAATGTAACCCGTAACCCCCTTCACACCAGAACAGACACCTATCAATAACAAAACAACCAAGAGCTCCGTATGCAGTGGGCCGGATAACATCAGCAACTTCCACATAAATAATAAGATCACACGGCATCCAGTACCTTCCAGAGACCAGCAACTACACATACACACACTGTAGCATTCCCAGCATTTGTAAACATAAAACAATCATTACACTTTAATCAAACATGGACCCCAAACACCCGTCCTTTAAAAAGACTCCTAACACTACTCTGCATACTATCCAGGACAACCCAACGTCTAATTCTCAACAAAGTCACACTTAATGACCCCCTTGCCCGCTCACAACACAGTTGAAGAGCATTATACTCGTCTAACACCTTATTAAGCAACCTCACATAACACACATCTGACAGCATCAACACGAGCGGGACACGCACAATGTGTACTTTAGTACAGAAGGGCATTTGATATCATTCCACGACATGCATTAATCACCAACATCTAAACAAAAACATGGAGATCGGCAGCAAATGCTGGTTTGCCAATGGTTTATCCAGTAGACAAGCACATATTTATACTCTAGTGTTTATCATGAACAAGAAGCACCCCGAATGGAGTTCAAGAGGGCTCTATTCTTTCACCTACAGTTTTCAACCTACAGTATACGTGCATGACATTTAATCACCCCAGTGCCTACAAACATTGTTTCACATGCAAATGTTGTTACCATAATAACCATATACCACATCGCAGACAACATCCACACTACAGCAAGGCTACCACAACACCTTGGACATGGGTTGACAGAACAGGCTGACGATCACGTCAGCCAAATCCACCCCTACACTTTTCACCGGCAGTAATCATGAGAACCGGAACACATGTAACATCATTCTTAACAAGTGCCACTCAGTTCCTTCACTAAGATCCTTGAAGTGACATATGATACTGTACTCACCTTCAAGAATCTCGCACAAGACATCAACGGGCGGAACACCCCCAGACTGAGTGAACTCAGGGCAATTACAGGGATAAACATTGGGCAACAGATAGAAATATTCTCCCTACACTTCAAACAATATATCAAATCAGTGATGCCCTGACATAGGCCCCCATCATACGTAATATCCACTACACCTTGCAGACCATAAAAACCTTTTATGTGTCACCACTGGCAGTATCGGTACCACTCCCACAGCTCACTTACATTTTAAAGGCAAAATTCTCCCTGTTACAAAATACCATGACATGAGAGACACATAATTTTAAGTGGCAACTTGCGCTAATGCACAAAACTCGTATCAGCATATGACTCAGTCACACAATATACCTAGACACAATAACAATCACCAGACAAACATTGCTAGGCCCGCGTTAATAACATCGCACATCCAGACACCCAGTCCTGGCAATAAATAAACACCTATGCGTTTCACGTGCAGGGCACACATTGATCAAAACACTTCTGTACTACTATACCATCAACTCCCAACATCCAACCATCAGAGGAATCCGAACACAACCAATCAAGCTCACCCATATAGCTTGGCTTAGATCAGGACACCACTCTGCCGTCCTCTGTTGCCAAAAATTGATGTGGATTGGGTAGAATCACAGATGACACATGCTCCACTTGAAGAACAGGCACACACAACTAGCCAACATTATGGAGCATTGTGAAGCATATCACACTAAGAAGCAAACACTACATCAACGATGAAAGGAACGTATGGGACGACCCAATAACGGTAAAGGAGGTAAAGGAGGTATCAGTTGGGCCACACGCAACTGGGATTAAGCAGCAACAACAACAGCAAGTCACTGGCGGTTGTGCTTGTAACCGGCAGCTTGACTTTTAGAAATGCTCAGTACCATAGCTACAGTGGATCTGCAAATGGGTTATTAGTCTTTTTGAGTCTGATGCAAAGTAACCCATAATTATTGAAATTTCATTGTATCATTTGTCGTGAACAGTTCATCTCCATAACTCTCACATTTGATCACATCATGAGGCCTGTGCTGAATACTGTAAATTATTTTCGGGTAATCCATTTAGTTACGGTTTCAAAACCCAGTTACAGCTGCAAAAGAATAAGCTTCTCCAACAGTTATCATTGCACATTTCTTATCAATAGCTATATCCGTACCTGTCTGTCTGTTCATCTATCTATCATTCGTTATGCATTTTGTAACAAAATCTGTTTGTTTCACAGACATACATCTAAATGTGAACGATAAAATCCCCTTCACTGTCAGAGTGTTTACTCATATAGTAAGAATATGACGTATATTTGAATAAAGAGGCATGTAGTTGTGCCCAAAGAGTTGCAGGACAGCTTTCTTACAAGGCTGCTCGATTTGCATCAGGGTAGATATTACAACATGACTATAGTTGATTGTTTGGCATGGCTTCATATTCGTATTTTTAGTTAGTTGTTTTCCGGGAAGGTCACTAACCCCCCGCCAACCCACTTGTTGTCACGTGGGGAAAACGTGATGGTTGGGTATAAGGTCAAGGTAAAGAGAATATGTGAGGTAGGTTCACCGCCCCCGGCTCGCGCAGAGGCTGTGACGTCAAGGATAACAGAGAGAGAGAGAGAGAGAGAGAGAGAGAGACAATGGGAGCGTGAAAGAAAACGGATGTAATGGCACACAAATGTAAACTAGAGATTTCCAGATCATTTGGTAGGTGATTGGTGTTGTTATGCTCTCAAACAGTGATCTCTGTCAATATTTCCAGTTTGTTTGTTTTTTCATCGTCAGCTAACTTACAGGCACCTGTGATGGATCTGTGCCTGTATGACCCTGTATACAGTTCAACATTTCTACATTCTCTAGAATCAGATAGTTCTTCTTGAAGACATATTTTCTATGTCAAAAACATAGCATTAACCTTTTCATTGCTGTGCATGCAGTTTAGGATGCAAATAAAAGTAATCCATACAGGAAATCATTATTAATTTTAAATCTCCCTTGTGTTTTGAGTTGTTACCATCTTTCACATGAACCGATTTGCACCCACGAACAATACAAACTGTCGACATGTTCACAGAACATACCCATTTGCGATCGTCACTGAACTCGCCCCACAGTACAATAGAAAACGGAGGCCAGGGAGCTATATCACAGGGCAGGTAGGTGAGTGACTGGCCCTGACTACCAGGCTGAGACCCTCAGTCTGGATTATCTGTGACGTCATGCGCAGACTACACACGTTTTTGCTCCCCCCCCCCCTTGTGAAACTACCTTATATTCTCTTTACCTTGTATAAGGTTACCACCTAGTGTTGTTAACGAATTCCTAGTTTACAGGAAATTATTTGGCTTGCCATTGAATGTAGAGCTACCCTAAAATAGAGTACCACTTCACTAAGTAGGTGGATGATGGGCGCTCCCAGCTAGAGGGAAGGAAGGTTGCTGGTTCTATGAGGCAGTGATAAGGAACAGGGAAGTGAGCATGGAAGAAAAAATGTCATTACATGACAGTATTGTGACACCATCTTTAAAGTATGGAAGTGAAGCTTGGACCTTGTTGGAAGAACAAAAGAGTGAGAGCAGTGGAAATGAGTTATTTGGAAGGAACATGTGGAGTTGCATGGAGAGAAAGACTGACAAATGAGGAAGTGAAGGAGCGCTGTGGTGTGGATGTGGATGTGATAGAAAGCGTTAGGAGAAATACAATGAGGTGGTTTGGCCATGTGGAGAGGATGGAGAGCGAGAGACTAACGAGGAGAGTGTATATGACTGAGGTGGAGGGGAGGAGAGGGAGGGGGAGGCCTAGGATGAGATAGGGGGATGGAATGGAGAGGTATATGAGGGGGAAGTGACCCCGTAGCAAGGCAGTAAGTGGCATTGGACAGGGCGACATTGAGGCGATTTGTTTGTGGCCACCCCTTACAGGATTGAGGTGTCTGGCAATAGATACAGTTTGGCATGGAGGGAGTCAGTCTGAAAACACTTATTGTTAAAGATGAAGCAGAACCTCGGCTGTAAATATCAACTTTTGAATGACCGACTGATACTTGTTCATAAAATAGGGAATCTTTATTTTCTGGAAAAATATCCAAAAGATAAAATAATAATTGTGGTAGGTGGCGGTGTTGTGGTAGGTGAGGGTGCTCACCATCCACTCACTCGATGTAGTGCTGCTCTCTGGTGTCTGCCCTTTCCTCCATCCTTCTTTCCATTCTCTCCTGTCTTTCTTTCCTTCATTCTTTCCCTCGTCCTTCTGCCTATAGGTGAATTTACATTCCCTCTTCCGTCTTTCTTTCCTTCATTCTTTCCTCTTCCTTCTGCCTGTGGGTGATGCTACACTGAGTGACAAGCCAAATGGTTTCCTGTACACCAGGAAACCATTCACTATGCTGAGTGGTAACCATATAACCAAATTTTGGCTCCTGGTGGTTTTAATGGGTAAGTGCGGCGCTCCAATTGGATTAAGCCGGTGAAGGTTAATTCCAAGGGGTGGTTGGGATTAATTGCTCATGTAATGCCACTCATCTTAAATGTCAGGACCAACTTGCCTAGCCCCGGGCTCCTACGCTCCTCATGGGGCAACGTAGGATTGGATGATGAATGAATGAAATAAAATTATACTGCCATAGAGTATTAAGCAAGTCATCATAATAACATAAGGATGATGAAATACAGCAAACGTGAGAGCGTCAAACTCAGTTTGACCAAAAGCACTTAAACCATTATGATGACACCTTTGGGATCACTTACGCTTCACTGTACTGGAGTCATACAAGCAAAGTAAAAACAAAGCAAACAACGATGTATGGATGGGATTACCAGTCCATTTACTACACCGGATGTTTTTTTCACTTACTACCCGTCCCAGCCCTGGCGGGGCTCGGGGACGGGTATTGTTTTCACTCGGTTTGTCTGTCTATTTGTTCGTTTGTTTGTTTGTCTGTCTGTCTGTCTGTTAACAACAGTACGCGAAAACTAGTGACGCAAACTTGACTAAAATTACAGGGTTGATGGGCTATGACCCTCTGATCACCTTATTAAATTTTGGGTCAAACTGGGCTAAGACCCAGACTCTAGGGCTAAAAAATGTTTTAAAAGATGTAAAAAAAAAAAAAAGTTTTCTCGCCATAACTCCTTTAAATTCGTCATATCAACATTGACCCGCCCCATCTCGACTTTTTCTGGGCAGTGGTACGCCCCAGTCCCGACATTTTTAGAACTTTTTTTTTTTTGGCTCAAACATCCGCTTTTGGTGAGAAACATCGAAAATTCATAGAGAAATCGCTCACCTGAGGTTTAAAATACTCGATCCAGGTAGGAGTACCTCCTTACCTTACAGGGTTTTCTATCAGGCTGGCTGCAAAGAAAACGAGTTCAATGGGAGGATAACTATTCTACACCACTCATAAACGGTATTTATTTATTTGTTTGGTACGAATTTATACGTAGTGCGAGAGTATATAGGTTTTCAAACGGTAATATAGGCATTATAAGCATTGTTTCACTCACTAACTCATCACCATTCCTGACCTTTTTTTGCCACATTACCTGATCATCATTTCTGACTGTTTCTTCCTCTAATGTTTGTCCTCCACATTCTCATCGATTAGGGAATCACTCTGGCCCTGAATTTCGTACCATGGCATGACATGGCTTTACTGGCCAGGTCACTGATAACAGGTGAATTGCTGAGAAAAGGTCATGCAGGGGGGGGAGGAGGTCATGCTGGATAAGGCATTGTCCCTGCCTGGCATCTTGTAGAGGAAGGTGTCCCGTGTATACGTGCCAAAAATCACTCGCGAAAATTGAAAATTGTGCAAATTAGGGACCTTGCAATGTTGCTGCATTAATATACATCTCTGGGATATGAGTGCACATCATGTGAGGACGTGAATTCACGTCTCTGGGACGGGGCGGGTTAAACCAAAACCTAAAGGTGCATCTTTCAAATCTGCATCTTGTAACATGCCTCATTACATCAGGAGGGTCACCTGTCCGTTAGAAGTAGGGGGGATTAATGTCAGGTGGGTTGGGCCTAAAATTTCAAATGGGCATAAAATCGTTAATTTTAATCCGATACACTCCATTTTAATATGTGACATTTTTGATTGGATATCTCGTTGTGTTTATTCGTTAGAACTAAAATGACTGCCGGGGATGGGTTTGCTGTGCCTTGGCACCGCTTCTTGTTTTTAAAGTGTCATTGTAGTGGAACAGTCAACGAAGGATTTGACTAAAGTCCTCCCGTTCAAAAAGTCCCTCCCGAGCTGAATGAAATCTTAAGGTAAACATTTAGAGAATGCAAAGCCCAATCCTTGCGATAAGCCTTTGACCGAACTTTTGATTTTGCTCTTGATTGTTCTCAAACCTGAAATACAGTACTTCATCCTTGCGTGACCACTAACACCTCCACAAACTTTTGGCCAAATGGATGAAGAATGTCTAAGTTGATCTTGCCCTATAACCATGACCTTATACTTATTGTTCTCAAATTGAACAGTTAAAGCTTTCTCTGACCTTTAATCGCTTTGCCACGTTTAAACCAAACTAAATATTATCCTATTTACCTGAAGAGCCGAAACTATGATACTGACGAGTGACCTGATATTCTGCTTGATTGTTCTCAAAGGTGAACCACTTTGTCCTTTCTTCACTTCCTGTCTTTCAACCAAGTTTCGTTTAAATCTGACAAATCTGTGAAATAATGTTAACATATTTCTCACTTATTACATTTGGCTAGTTTCGGGCAATATCTACCGTGCCTTCCAATCAATGGAAAATGAAACTTCTTTGTAAAAGAAGTACAGGAGTCTGAGGAAAAAATAGGAGGACGAGGGAAACGAGGGTGGGGGATGAAGGAGAAAGAGAAAGAGAAGGGGATAATAATAATAACCACTGTTAACTCTAGGATAATAATAATAACCATTGTTAACTATCTGCCTACCCTTCTTATGAAGCCACAGTAAGGAATCTTTACCATAAGGTATATGAGGAAAGTATAGTATAAACAAGATCTCAAAAACCTTAACCCGCGGCGTCCCGTCGACGTACTTCCACGTCCTCACGTTATGTCACTGCCAATCCCGTTGACGTACTTCAACGTCATGCAATTGCAAGGTTCATAATTTCCACAATTTTCAAAATTCGCGCGAGATTTTCGATTCGTCCACGTACCCAAGCCTCCCCTACCTGCCGCCAGGCGGGCAGCATCCTAGACCCCGCGTGACCCGCGCTCGCCCTTGTCTCGGTCATTCACCTGCTAGCAGTGACCCAGGTCAGACATGGCGCGGAAAGGTCTCTCAGACGACGAAATTGCATCCGCCCTGGAAGCCTTCACTGGAGATAGTGATTCTCCACTTGACGATGATGTGGTGGATCGCAATTACGTCCAGCCAGAGGAAGAAATAACAAGCAGTGATGAAGAGGTCCCTTCGCCCCGGAAAAAGCGGTATGTGACATACCGTAAGGCAAGGGAAGGCCAGCCTGCTCCCCAACCACGTGCACGGCTATCTCTCCATCCCGAATCTGATGAGGACGAGGATGAGGACGGTGAGGATGACGGTGGCTTAGGACGTGATATCGCCTCGTGGTTGGGAAAAGAAAAAATATCACCCCGAGGATCAGAAGGTGGGGCGAGAAGACATATAAGGTATGGTGAAAGTCTTTTGTCTGGGAAGTGGAAAGTGGTGTGGTTGGAGTGCTGGGTGAAAGGGAAAGTGGTGTGGCGGGAGTGCGGGGTGAAGGGGCAAGTGGTGTGAGGGAGGCAGCACGTGCACGTGGTGCACGTAGGCCTAGGGGAGAGGAGGTGGAGCCACTCCCCAGCACGTCTTTCGCCCCACAATATTCCCAAATTTCCTCCCCACAGCCCCAGGATGTGGGGAAAGGAAGGAAAGGGAAGGGAAAGGGTAAAGAAAAAGGGAGAGGGAAGAGAAGTGCGAGTGATGAGAGGCGCCGCTCTCCACCTCCCCAACCTCCCCCACCACCCTCACCTCCCCACCCTGACGAAGGGGACGATGGGGACGTGGCTGGAGACGGTGGTGTCTCGTGGAACTGGGAAGATGGGAGTAATTTTACTCCCATCATTCACCCTTTCACTGAGGAGTGGCGGTCTGGTTGCACGGCTCCAGGTGTGCATGCGGGTTCGTCTAGGGTAGATTTTTTCCACTTGTTCTTTGGAGAGGCGTTTGTGGGGCACATAGTTGAACAGACTAATATATTTTCACGAACACAGCGCCGTGAAAGTGAACGTTTGGGAACCATGAGCAGGCATTCCCAACAATATGACTATCCCGTTACAATTTCAGAGATGTTCTTATTTTTTGCCCTGGTTCTCTTGATGGGTGTGGTAAGGAAAAACCAAATTCCTGCCTACTGGACAACTGACCCAATGATCCTCACACCCGTAACAGATTTCAGTATATTCTCGGCCGCCTCCACTTTTTTGATGCAGAAGATCCATCCAATGCAAATAACACAGATAAAATGAGGAGAATTAGGCTGGTATTTGATCATTTACGGGAAATGTTCCGCTCCTCATTTTATCCCTACAGAGACCTCGTCATAGACGAGAGTCTTGTGTTGTGGAGAGGCAATATTTCCTTTAAGCAGTACATACCCAGCAAGAGACACCGTTTCGGGTTCAAGATCTTTGTTATGTGTGACTGTAAGACTGGTTATGTGCAAGACATAGTCTTGTACACGGGCGCACAGACAGCTATAACAGAAGATCGGAGTATAGGACTCTCTGGGGCCGTGGTGAAGACAATGATAGAGGAGTACCTTCATCGTGGTCATGTGTTGTACCTGGACAACTGGTACACTAGCCCTCTTCTCGCTAGGTTCCTCCACCAACACGACACCGGAGTCTGTGGTACAGTCAAGAGAAACCGTCGCCATATGGTCAAGATAGGGAGGAAACTTGACAAGAACGAGGTGGTTTTCTTCCAGCCCAATAACATCCTTGCCACCCTGTGGAACCACAACAGGGAAGTTTGCCTCCTATCAACTGTTCACAGCCCCCTGATGCACCGCACAGACTCCGTGGATCACCGTAACGAGAGGAGGCTCAACGTATGGAAACAAGAGTCTGTACTGGACTATAATCTGAACATGAGGCAAGTGGATCAGTCAGACTCGATGATTTCCAGTGTTGACTGTGCCAGGACCACGATGAAGTGGTACAAGAAACTCTTTTTCCACTTGCTCGACATCACGGCCCTGAACGCCCACTACCTGCACGCCATGACCACCGGAGTATCCGAGACCTTTGAGGGGTTTGTGAGGGAGCTGGCACGTGAAATAATCGCCAAGCATGCCCAGGACAGACCCACACACTGCATCCGCACCCCCATGGCTGCCCAGACTCCCCTACGTCTTGCAGGACGCCACTATCCTAGCACAGTCCCTTCCGACCCAAACCGTCGTAAACCCCAGCGCCGCTGCCATGTATGTAAGCACTCGACAGTCAGACCATCCACTCAGAGAAAAGACACAAGGTACGAGTGTGTCGAGTACAATGTTGCGTTGTGCCTTCAGCCTTGTTTCTAAGAGTACCATAATTTCCTACACTACTGAAACTGTGTGGGATGGCGATATGACGCTCATTATAATGGTAAGGCCAGTCAGTAGGTGCTAAGTCATATATAAAGTTGAAACGGGTGTAATGTTTTCAGGAAAGTAATGTATAAGTTGAGAATTAGTGTAAGTTGAAAGAAGTGATATCAAAACTACACCCACTGTGTAAATCTGCGAAAATATGACGCTCAGTATAACACTCTGGTCAGTAAATATGTGAAAGCAAGAATATAAAGTGGAAACGGGTGTAATGTTAGCATGAATAAAACGTATAAGTTGAAAAATAGTGTAAGTTGTAATAATTGATGTCACGAGTACACCCACTGTGTAAATCTGCGAAAATATTACGCTCAGTAGAACATTCTGGTCAGTAAGTATGTGATAGGAATTATATAAAGTGGAATTTGATGTAATGTTAGTAGTAAGGTAATTTATAAGTTGAATACTAGTGTAAGATGAAACAAATGATATCGCGATAACACTCACTGTGTAAGTACACGCTAATATGACGCTCAGTTGAATCGTAAGGTCTGAATTTATGTGATATTAATTATATCAAGTGTAAACATTTGCAATGTTAGTGGAGAATTATTATATAAGTACAAAAATAGGTTGTAAGTTGAAATAGTAGTCATAGCGACTTCACCGTGTGTTATTATGCGCTATTATTATGCTAAACATTTACGTAAGGCCTGAAATTATCTCAAAACAGTTCTATAAAGTTGAAAAGTGTATAATGTTATTAGGAAAGTATTATCTAAGTAGAAAAACACAATACGAGTTGAAACAACAGTCACAGCGAGTTCACTCACTACGTAAATAAGCGCTAACATTACGCTAAATGTTATCGAAAGGCCTGTGAATACGTAAAAACAGTTCAATAAAATGTAAAATGGTATAATGTTATTATAGAAGTATTATGTAAGTAAAAAAAATGATATGTATCATGATTTTCGAATGTTAGCGATTCATCGTGACCAGTCTGCCCGATTTTGCTCGTTTCGCACGATGGTACAATGTTTATTTCAGCTCTATTTTTGTATAAAATCCAGTTTACTCTTTTATCACATGTTTTTATGTTTGTAATAAATACATATCTACTTACTTTCATTAGTTTCCCAGACTTATAATACCATAGAAAACGTTAGAGGATCAGACCACCTACACAGAACATGGTGCCAGGTGTGACCAAGGCATACCTGTTTAGGGCAATTATGGACCCCGGGGAACAATTTCTTTGTGACTGACCATTGTTTCTGACCAAAAGCGAAAGTTTTAGCAAAAAAAAAATTTGGTCCAAAAATGGTCGGGATTTGGGGGTACCATTGGTGAGAAAGTGGTCGGGACAGGGCGGGTTGGTAACCTTTTGTGTAACATCAACAAGATCTGAAAACAAAGGTGTTGAAGCACGCTTGTGTAAATTTTACGTTTGCCTAAATAACTGACTAACGGTATGCTTAACTGTAACCATATTCCTTCAGATTGTAAAAGGGACCACAACAATATCCATGAAAAGTTACAGTTTTAAAGCTTTGTGGTTTTCTCTAAAACGTGTTGCTATGGAAAAACTGAGCAGATTTGAATTCGACAATTTCCACTGGGCTAAATGGCAAAATATTAAGCCAAAATTATCAGCAAACATTTCTATCACAGGATTTTCAACTAAATGACCGCATCTCAATTAATTTCTGAGATTTTTCCATTTCAAGTATGGAGATTTTAGAATAAAAATGAGTAAATGACATTCAGAAATAGGTCATTTATGTTTGGCACAAGGAATTCGATTACTCTAGACTGCCTTCGTGAACATCAAGATAGAAGAAAAAAAAAAGATAAAATAATAATAATAGTAATAATAATACCCTAACAAGAATGTCGCCATTTGTATTGCGAAGCATAATAGCTCGTTACCTAACCTTATCATAAAACCACAATATAAATGCTTTGCCGTGTAGAGTATAAGGTATGTATAATATAAACAATATCTGAAGATCCTAACCTAATGTAACTTCTTGCATAACATCAACAAGGGAACTGAATACAAAGGTGTCAAAGAATGCATATGTAAATTTTACATTTGTCTCAATAACTAGTTAACTGTGTGCTTAACTGTAACCATATTCCTTTCAGATTATAAGAGGAAACACAGCTTTAGATGTGGACAGTTGCAGCTTTAAAGCTTTTGTGGTTTTCTCTAAAACGTGTTGCAAAGATAAACCTGAGCAGATTTGAATTCGGTACTTTCCACCAGGCTAAATGGCAAAATATTAAGCCATAATTATTCAGCAAACATTTTTATCATAGACTTTCAACCAAATAGCTTTATGTCAATTAGTTTCGGAGATATTTCAGTTTCAAGTATGCAATTTTTACAAAAATGAGTATATCACCTTTAGTTATAGGTCGTCATTTATATTTAGTATGAGGACTTCGCTTTCCCTAGAGTGGCTTCATGTAAATTAACATCAAGATCGAAGACAAAAAAGTGTCAAGAAAAATAATAATTAGTTACGTATTCTTATTGTGTAATGTGTAGCCACAATAAGGAAGCTTCGCCATGTGGTATACAAAGTATGCGTAATATAATCAATTTTTAAGACCCTAAGGCCAAGGCCGTGCACACGTTGAGGGTGAGGAGGTTTGAGGACTTAACCCCCCATTTACAAAGAATGGAAAATTTGAATGAAAATAATCCAAAAAATGCAGCTCATTAAATTAAATCCTGTTAAGAATGTTCCGACATAGAAAAATAATAGAAAAGGAGTTAAAAAGTTTTACAAAATATATGAAAGAACGAATTAGGAAGTTTCATGAAGGTCTTAGAGTGTTTATTACCGAAGAAAATAAATGGAAAGTCATGGAAGGTTATTGAAAAAATGAAAGTCTGTAGAACGTAGTGGAAATTTCTAGAATGTTTCATAATGTTATATAAAAGGTACCTCTGTGTAGAGTGAGTTAGTTTACGGTCAGAAATCAGCAAGTAAAGAAGTGTTTCCTCTTGTTACCCGTCCCTGCCCCAGAGCAGTTCGGGGACGGGTATTGTTTTCACTCTGATTGTCTGTTTGTTTCTTTGTTTGTCTATCTGTGTGCAATTTTGACTAAAATTACAGGGATGTTAGGCGATGACCTTTTGATCACCTGATTAAATTTTGGGCCAAATTGGGCCAAGACTGAGGCTGTCGGTCCCAAAAATGTAAAAACAAAAACAAAAAACGGGAACAGGTACAAATTATTATTTTCGCCATAACTCCTTTCTGATTCGTCATATCGACGTGGAACCCAAACCTAAAGGTGCGTCTATCAAATCTACATCCTATAACATGCCTCATCACATCAGGAGGGTCACCCCTCAGTTAACGATACGGGAGCCAATGTCAGGTGGGCCGGGCCTAAAATTTCAAGTGGACATAAATTTGTCAATTTTCTCCTGATTTACTGCAAACTTGATATCTGACATCTTTGACTAGATATCCTGTTATGTTTACAGTGCTCGTCAGAATTATTGAGCGACCTGCGTCCCTCCTAAGAAACAAACCTTTCAACATTGAAAAAACATACAAATAATGCATTTTATTTACCTTTAGTGCTTCGTAGGGTAGCCTTTACGTTTCTTCACGGACCTGAGACGTCTTGGAAGTGAAAGGGCGAGGCTTCTGAGGTGCTGGAGGGGTATTTTGTCCCAGGAGTCACGAATGGCAGCTTCCAGCTTAGGCAGAGAGCTAATGTCCTTCCCTTGGAGACTCTTCTTTACGAGGTACCAGAGGTTTTCAATCGGGTTGAGGTCTGGGCTATTTCCTGGCCAGTCTGTCATGAATAATACCTCGCAGTCACGAAGCCAATTGGTGACCGATTTGGCCTTGTGAGCAGGTGCACCGTCCTGCTGAAACACTCGTGCACCTGTTAGCTCGAATGAGTCTGGTAAATGATCACACAGAAGCTCCAGGTAAACATCCTGATTCACTCTTACATTCTTGGGAAGCACAACAAGCTTCCCCAAGCCTTGACCCGAGAAACAAGCCCACACCATGAGTGAATCAGGACGTTTAACTGTGCTTTCTACATACCGTGGGTCAAGTGGGTCACTACCTTTGCGTCGATACACACGTGCTCCTCTGTTACAGGTAACACTAAACGTTGCCTCATCAGACCACAACACTGACAACCATTGCTTCTCACCCCAGTTTAGATATTTATTAGCAAAGGCAAGCCTACGAATTCTCTGGCTCTTGGTGAGAAGAGGCTTTTTCACAGGCCTATGACTTGTGTAACCAAGCTCATGCACCCTACGAGACACTGTTCTCACAGACACCTCACCAAACACTTCCGGGTTGCTCTCCTTAATTTTCCTTGCACTCACACGAGGATTAAACTCCACTGCACGTTTTAAAACATTAACAGACCTTGGGGAAGTTTTCCTAGGCCTACCAGACCTCGGTTTCTTTGTGGGAACTTCACCACTGTTTTCCAACCGAAACCGCGCACACCAACGACGCACTGTCGATCGTGCCACACCAACCAATTCACTAATTTCCTTTGTCTGGTGGCCTGCCTCCTTTAGAGCAATGATCTGGGATATGATTTCACTCGATAGTTCACAGGTAGGTGCCATAACAAAGTGGTGAACCCCAAAACACTGCGGGACACTCGGTAAAAAATGGCGCAATTTGAGAGGGACACTCGGCGGAGTTCCTCTCTCTCAGGCAGCCCGTGGGCGACTGAGGCGGGAACCAACCAGCGCGTCGGAAGGCCTCAGGCTACCGTGACGTCATGCTCGCAGCGCAAACTTGTGGCTCAATTTTTACCCCCCAAAATGGGTGATTCTTTTTTGGCCATAAGTATTGCGCACCCGGCGGACAACGCTATTTTGACGAGTACTGTATACATCAGCACTAAAATGAATGCCGGGGACGGGTTAGCTGTGTCTTGGCACTGCTTCCTGTTTTTCCCATACTTTTTAGTGAAAGATGTCAAGTAAATGACCGAATTCTTTGTTTCACTTCCCAGGTTCTGTAGAGTTCAGAAGGAAAATTACCCTGAATCTGTACCTTTTCAGTAGCTTAGTCAGTTACAGTACTGAAGTTTGCCGTATTCCATTACTAAGTTTACTGGGTAATAAAGGCTTTCCAGTTGGACTGAGCCTGTGCAGGTTTACATCCAAGGGTCGTTGGGGTTTATTGCTCACGTACTGCCACTCAGGGATGAGTGAGGCTGCTCAGTCTCATCTTGATTGTCAGGACCAGCTTGTCTAGCCCTGGCTCTTACGTTTCTCATGGGGCAACTGTTATGAGGAAATATATATATTTTTTTTTCCAACCCTCCCACCTTTCAAAATTCCTGATCACAGCCCTGCCTAAGGTAACTTCTGTAATATGAACAAGGGATCTGAAGACAAAGATGTTGAAGAACGCATGCTTAAATTGTTCACTTGTGTCAGAACTGGCTAACTGTAACTAACCATACTCATTTCAGATCATAGAAGGGACCACAGCTATATATCTGGAAAGTTACAGATTTAAAGCCCTCATGGCTTTCTCTACAAGATGTTGCATTTAAAAAAAAAAAAAAAAAAAGAGAGCAGATTTGATTTTGGTACTTTCCACTAGGGTAAATGGAAAAATATTAAGCCAAAATTATTCAGCAAATATTTTTATTTTCAAACAGATAACTGCACCTCAATTAGTTTCTGAGATATTTCAAATTCAAGTATGCAATTTTTAGAAGGAAAATTAGTATATCACCTGCAAAAATAGGTCAAGGTAATTTATATTCACCACAAGGACTTGGGCTACCCTAGAGTACTTTCATGTGTAATATCGAGAACTAATTAAAAAATATGCAAAGAAAAATAATAATAATAATAATAATAATAATAATAATGACGAAAACAAGAAGCTTCGCCAGGTATATGGTGAAGCTTAATAATACTGACAAAAACATGAAGCCTCACCATTTATATGGTGAAGCTTAATAATATTGAGGAAAACAAGAAGCTTTGCCATTTATACGGCAAAGCTTAATAATAGCGAGGAAAACAAGAAGCTTCGCCATATATATGGTGAGCTTAATAATACTGACGAAAACATTAAGCTTCGCCATTTATATGGCGAAGCTTACTAATAAAAAGAAAAGAATGAAGAAGTAAGAAAGGTAAATTGGGATTTTTGATGAATTTTTAAAAAGAGAAGTAAGAGGATTTAAGTCTAAATGTTTACAAAATTGTAACTCATTGTTTGGAGGCTGCAAAGGATCAAACTTATTAAGGCTTATGGATGCCCTGAAAAATCCGTACACAAGTGTCTACCAACACTCTGATGTTATTGGAACCACGAATTCGTGGCACTGTACCCCCGGGTCCATGAGAGGGCAACTTATTCTGTTGTCTTGATGATGGATTGCCGTACCAAAAGTTCCCTACTACCTCGATGTGGAATCACCAACAGAGCTGTTTTATTCAACAGAACACACAACAGATACCTGGAAGGAAGATATCATAGTGTATTCTGACAACATTTTTGGTAAATGACAGTAATGTAACCAATGGATATAATCTAGGTGAGGTAAACTTTGTTACATTCATTAAAAAGAAAAAAATATATAATTTACTTAGTCCCATCACAGGAAGATGCAGCAGCTAAGTGCCATGTTAGCATGATATCAATTCACGTATTTATGTTGCAGACACACCACATAATGGTTTATCAGCCTAATGGGAATTGGCCGCATAATAAACATTGCTTTAATCCATCGCTCACCATATGGTGAAATGTTAGATTATACATGAGAATCCTCTCAGTGATTCTAATGTACAGTAGAGGCCTTATCGAGCAATGGTTTCATCATTAAGCATATAAGGACATTTAACTATACAGATATGCTTTTAACCTCTTCGCCCGCAATGACGCACTTGTCGTCATTTGGAAGTGTCTGCGACTATATGTGAAGATGCATTTGTCATCATAAAAACATAAAAACTTACGTCAAAGAAAAAGTTTTCAGCCAATCGGCGTCAATTTTGGATGTATCATAGTTACCACGCATCTCATCAAAAGTAATGATTTGGCAGCCTTGGGGCCTGAGATGCACGGCAGCCTGGCCAGGTTGATTAGTTCCACATCAGCTGTCGAGGGAGAAGGTAGTGCATGGCTGGGCATTTAAATCTTACTCTAATTACCCCGTCCCGGGATGCGCGTCATATTCCACTATATCAATAGTGCTTGTGTTTATGTTTTGGGTACTATTGTGATTAGATTTGGTGTTTGCAATAGGGAATTAGGTTTTTGTGAATCATTCATGGTCGTTATTCTGACGTTGGCCCAACGAAGATTGTGGTAGGCATACCCTGTTTATTGGCGGTTCCCAATAACTACACTCCCTCTACCCTGCACCCAATGTGAGTATTCAACCATTGAATAATAGTGACAGTGAATCAGGTGAATACAGTGTGCAACATGAGGAAAGACATGATGAAAGGTTTAGCTGATGGAGGCAGGAAACTGCCTGATGACACAGTGTTGTCTTGAAGGGAATATTTGCCAAGGTGTTGATGAAGTCCTTGTTTCATGCTGTGGATAGTGTTATTGTGCAATAGATAGGAGGATAGTACAGCAAGTGTACGTGACGAAATATTGGCTAGGCGAGGAGTCACGTACGCCTGCCCATGACACGCCGTTGTCAGGAGAGGATAAAATACAGTACAGGAGGTTTATAGGGATATTTGATTTGATCATATTGTTATACTTATTCCGTATGTTTTCTGTGTGAAATAAAGCATGAGTGTTATTGATATGTTTATCATATGCTTGTGTGGATGAACGTAAACAATGCACCACTTGCTCGTCGGAAAATATCGTCTGCGATACCTTAGGTATCACAGATGTGACATACAGAGCACGATCAGGTACTGTTGTGGTGAAATATCATGTATGTCTCATAAAATGATGGATTTGGTTATGTGTATTGTGAAATAAAATCGTAAACACTGCAGCATCTTCTGGTAAGGGAAACATCATCTGCTACACCTTAGTGGACAGGTAAGGGCCACATACTTGTACTTGTTGTGATGTAATATACTGTTTATCTCATGTATTGATATTGATAGCTTTGGTTATGTTTTATGTGAAAAGACAGTGGAAAAGTGAGCCACGTGCTTGTAAGGAAGAGTGTGTGTCGTACACCTGAGCTAGCACAAAGGCAGCGAAATGCAACATGAGGTTTGGAACATGTTCATTTACATATATATATATTTTTTTTATTGGTGAAATCTACTGTGTTTCCCATGTACTGATATATTTGGCTATGTTTTATGTGAAAAGACAGTGGAAAAGTGAGCCTCGTGCTCGTAAGGAAGAGTGTGTGTCTTACACCTGAGCTAGCACAAAGGTAGCGAAATGCAATGTGAGGTTAGAAACACGTGCATTTACATATATATATTTTTTTTTCTTGGTGAAATCTACTGTGTTTCCCATGTCTTCATGTATTTGGCTATGTTTTATGTGAAAAGACAGTGAAAAAGTGAGCCATGTGCTCGTAAGGAAGAGTGTGTTTCGTATGGTACACCTGGGCTAGCACAAAGGTAGCGAAATGCAATGAGAGGTTTGGAACATGTGCTTTACATATATATGTTTTTTTCTTTCCTGATGAAATCTACTGTGTTTCCCATGGACTGATATATTTGGCTATGTTTTATGTGTAATGACAGTGAAAGGCTGACTTACTGCAGCGTGTTCTCGTAAGGGAAACACCATCTGCTACACCTTAGCGCACAGGTAATGGCCTACGGAACACTTCCATTTACATGTTACTGGTGAAATGTACTGTGTAGCTCATAAAAATGATAGATTTGGTTATGTGTAATGTCCAAAAAAAAAAAATGAAAGGGGTAACCACGTGCTACTGGCCCCTACCTGTGTGCTAAGTCAGGTGTAGGAGACGATGTTTTCCAAGGACATACACATATATCATGAACCCTTGCATTGTGCCAGTGTTGAGCCAAGTTCTTGGCTGACTGTGAATAACATATCATGACTCCTTTATTTCAGCTCACACTCCTACCATAGCACTGGACTGCCACAGGGTCCACAATCCCTCAGAATGCAATTTATTCTCCAGTTGGCTTGGAACGACAGAAGTCTTGCAGAAATGAGACACAGGTTGGCACCACACGAGTGGCATCAGATCCTCAAGGAGTTGGAGAGCGACACTGAGAGCCACTGTTCTGGGGTGGAGGTGGTTAAGCTGATGCCATCCGGTCAGCAAGTGAAGCTGCCCAGTTGCCTTCCTCCGAGGGAGACCACACCACCGTCATCGGCCGGCTTCACCGTACAACCCTCCCCACCTCTAGGACCTGCCAGTCCCACCACTCTCTTCATCAGCTCCCCATCTCCAGGCCCCTCTGTCCCTCTTGGTGAGCTAGCGTCACCGGAAGCTGGGCCATCGTTCGTTGTGATGGCCCCTCCACCTGCTTCTGCCGTGCAGGATGCTACGGTGACATCCTCGCCAGCCAGGCCGAGGAGATGGTGTCCCCAGAGCCCTCTGTCTCGTCCTCGTCCTCATCCTCATCCGAGGCGTCCCCTCCTAGACGAGGGCATCGTGGTCCGCTGCCTGGACATGGGGGACGTCCAAGGGGTCGGAGGGCAGGCCAAAGGGTGTTCACTGGCCGATCCTCTGCCACTGCCGCTGAAGAGGATCCTTGGTGGAGCAGCGTCCCGTTCACACCGAACCACGGGCAGTTCACTGGGTCCCTGGGGATAAAGGTGGATATTCCAACAATTCCCCTGCAGTTTTTCCAGCTCTTCTTCACACAGGAGTTGTTGTCATGCCTCACCGTGGAGACCAACCGGTACGCCACATTCTTGGGGACTCAGCTGGATGCCTGGTTCTCCTGCAATGAAGAGGAGATGGCCATGTTCCTGGGGCTATACCTTTTCATGGGGGTCGTGCACATGCCGAACTTCAGGCACCACTGGAGGAGCTCTGAGCTGCACCACTACCCTAGGGTCTGACGGGCGATGAGTGGAAGGCGCTTCAACACCATCCTGAAGCACATCCACTCCTTCAACACGCTCGCCATTCCCCAGGACAACCAAGATCAGTTCATCGCGTTCGCACTGTCATGGAGTACCACCTTCAGCGGTTCCAGTCAGTGTACCTACCCAAGGAGCAGCTCAGCCTGGATGCAGGCTCTATGGGGTGGAAGGGCCGGCTGTCCTTCTGCATCTGCAACCCCCAGAAGCCCAACAAGTATGCCATCAAGATGTACATGCTGGCTGAGTTGTCCTCGGGCTACATCTGGAACCTGGAGGTCTACACAGGGGTGCAGTGTACCCTCCAGAACACCATGTTGGGCCTCATGGAACCGTTGAAGGACCAGGGCTATACGTTGTTCATGGACAACTATTACAATTCTGTAGTCCTGTGCGAACGACCCTTCAAAGCAGGACTTTACGTTTGTGGACCCTACGGCTGCCTAGACGAGCACCACGCCAGCTGCAGGCAATTGCCAAGGCTAAGTGCCTGCCTGAGGGGGGCATGCCATACAGGCACAAGGACAATGTGCTAGTCCTACTGTGGAGGAACAAGCGCATTGTGAACATGGTGTCCACCTTCCACACTGTGGACACCATTCCGAAGAGGGTTCGAGGAAAGGTGCAGGGTAATGATGGGCAGACAACCTATGTGGAGAATGTCATTCACAAGCACATCGTTGTGGAGGAGTATAACAGGTATATGGGTAGGGTGGATCATTTCGATCAAATGGTCCAGTACTACCCCATCCAATGCCGAACTGTCATGTGGACGAAGATCACATTCTACTTCATCCAAATGGCACTGTTCAACTTTTTTGCCTTGTATAAGAAGTACAGATGTGTGCAAGTAACTCTCCTGGATTTTGTGGAGCAGATCATCTACAATCTTCTGCATTTCCACAAAGAGGACTGGCCCGGATCTGGACACACACACTCCACCACGCCCCAGACCTACCTACCTGGCGGCCAGCACCAGCATCAACTGGCACCCAGCAGGCACAACCACCAGTGCCAGGATTGGCCCAGCCACCACCAGCACCAGCACAGCCTGCGGGAGACCCCACACCAGCACCACCAGAAGCAGGGCCATCACAGGTGCCACCATCACCACCAGCACGAGGTCCATCAGGGGTGCCAGAACCACTACCACCTCCAGTTGCTGGTCCGTTGGGAGAACCTGTGCCTGGGCCTGCAGCTCCCGCACGACAGGACCACAGAGCACGAGGGTATCCAAGCAAGCGTCCCCGGGTCATCGACGACGATGTGAGGTTGGATCACACTCTTGGCCACTACCGGGTGAGGATCCCTGACAAGTAGAGGCTCAGGTGTGCCTTGTGCTTCAAGTTGGGGAGGAGGAAAGACATAAGGAATATGTGTCCTGTATGTGATGTGCCGCTTTGCATAGGTGATTGTTTCGACCGGTAACATACTGAGTGATATCTTCACTAGTGGAGCACACACACACACACACACACACACACAGGACAAAACTCCTCACCTCCCAACCGATGTGGTCCTGCAGGAAGATCATCGCCACTGGAGAAGTACGTGGTATTCTTTTTTCATTTATCTATTTACCTTTATTTATATCAGTGTATTTACCTATACTGTATATTGTTTTTTACCTCAACATTAATGACAGAGAAATAAGTACAGCTTTAGTTTCTGTTGTTAGCAACAGGTTTAGTGTTCTTGTGTGGTTTCTGAGAGGACTAAAAACACACCAGAGGTAATTATATGAAATAGTTGTTGGTATAAAACCAAAGAAAGCGAAGCTAGCAAGCATAAAAGTGTTAGCGCGCTACGGGAAACTAGCATAAGTGAGCGCGGCTGATGGAGGGTCAGCTCGCGGCAAAATGCGCCGTAGTTTTTTGCATTTTTCTCGAAAACTATGAGGCCTAGGATCACCGTTCTTTACTGAGAAGAAAGAGGATGAAATTGTGCATAGGATGATTGAATAAAAACATAAGAGTGCCACTGAAAGTTCTTCGTAAACCCTCCCCGAATAACAAAGGTGTTTTCTGTCGAAAATGGGTTTTACTTTCTCGCTTATTACTCGAAGACCATACATCGTATCAAACTCGGACCTGACCCATTCGAAAGCTAATAAAATTCTCTTTCGATTGATGGTATAACATGTAGAGATTGATTAGTAAACATTCGACTTGTGATGTTGGATATCTATGATCCTGAATGTTTATTACGAGCGTCCTAGCGTACGTATAGTGTTTTTATTTATTTATATTTTTTTTGCGTATCGTGTAGAACAAACATCGGCGAATAGGAACATATGGGTTTTGTGGCAAAATAAATACGTTTGGGTGGTGAAAATAAGCCGAGAATACACATTTTTAGAGCACGCGGCGGCCGGAGGGGGGGGGGAGGAGAAAAGCCTGCATGTCAGAGCCGGAAAAACTTATAAACTTACCCGCGCGCAAAAGGGTTAATAATGGTGAAGTGAATACTAAAGATACTGTATGAATATAAGTAATTCCAGTCAGATTTTCCCATACTTCAGCAGGACAATAACAAAAAGCAAACAATTATGACATAAAAATAAAAAAAGAGCATAGATCATAAGACGGATCAGCTTTGTATAACACACATAGGGCGTATTTTGCCCTATTACACTAACCTTGACCATTTGCCTCAAAAACTGAGTTACTTTGTTCCGAGTTGCATCAGACTGGGTTATCTTTGCTCTGTGACGTCGACCCTTGATCTACTGTTCTGAAAATCGTCACCTCATCCTTGGTTCACCCTAAATCCTTCCACCTTTGGTAGATTCTTGTCGACATTGAATTCCCTCATCCTGCATTAGCCTCAATCAACCCACAAAATCTAATCTAAAAAAATGCTTGAGGCAGCTATGTAATCTAACCTTGACATATAACCTAATGTTTTTTAAAACCATAAATCAACCCATTTGCATTTAATTGGCAAGGTCAAAACTGTTTTAACTATTTCACTCATACAGAGACAAACACGGGCAAAAATTTGACTTTGTCTTCTTTCGAATGCTTTCGTTCTTGACATAACCTCAACTCTTCCATCAAGTCTGGTCTAAATCACATCAAAAGTATTTAAGTTCTCTTTGTCATGTAACCTGGCCCTTTGACTCTAGTTCTCTAAAGCAATGGGCTAACCCCTTTGCTGGCCGTCTACCATCACAAAGTTGGGTAAAAAAATGAAAATCGGTGTTCACATTTCCCCTTCCCCAAACACACACACACACACACACACACACACACACACACACACACACACACACACACACACACTTAGCAAAATTTAACACCCTCCTCATTGTCGCAAGCATTGCATTTGTCACGAAAAATCACGGCAGAGCGCGAACCTATTGTACGTAGTTTTTCGCACTGCCAGACTCATTTTTTTTCTTGAGTAAAATAATCCAGAATTACTTCAATGAAATGCTAGTTTGGTCCAATGAAAGTGGGGATATATATCAGAGCAAACTGCGTGGATCGTACAATGAAAATTAGGCAACTGTTCCGTTTGCTTCTTACTCAGTTTAATTACTTACCGAAATGCAGGAGTTCCAGCCTACGAAGAAAGCACCATATGGTTATGGTCAGCGTGTGTCTGACCGCCCTGGCGAAGCATCAACATACTGTTAGCTGCAGATTTTTTTTTTCTCTTTTGTTTTCCTCTAGTGTATTTCAGTGATTTTCAAACTCTTAACCATAACGACCCCTTAACTTGCAGAGATTGTGACAGCACCCATCCCCCCATACTGCACTATCAGCAGGAGGGAGGTTACAGGGAGAAAAAATATTATATACGGTTCAGTTTATGATTATATAAAGATTTTATATTCTCGTTTTCAGAAAGGGATTTCCTTATTGACCTTTTTCTCAGTGAGCTAAGGTTCATAATATTACGCGTATCCAAACAGTAGGGCACTGAAAACAATTATGTTTTTTCAGTTACTTAAAACACACACACACACACACACACACACACACACACACACACACACACACACACACACACACACACACACACATAAAAACAATGAGGGCAAATAGTGTTGTGTTTCCCAATTCGCCAAGCGTGTCTGTCACAGGATTTTAAGATATAGGGATAAATAACCAATTTAATGGAATAAATGGTCAACAGCTTGCCAGTCTGCTGTTGAGAGGAAAACAATGTATAATGAATATATTTCCACTACTTATGGGAGAAAAGCAAAGTCGCCACTTATCACAAAGGAATCGACTTAAGAAATTACAGTAAAGTAGCTTTACTTTGCTCTGGCTTAAGGCGCCAGTTCTCTAAGACGAGATTTATAAAGTTACTTAATAAGCTTTTTCTTCAACAATACACAGCGGAGAATAATCACTCACGAATGCTGAATCATTAGTACTGCTGGCTTCTGAGAATGAATGACTCTTTCCCCCTGACAATCAATAATTAATTATACCATAGAACTTAGTTGTACTAGAGAGATTCTTGCTGATGTTATCTCCTAGCTGGCACAACGGATTTATGAACTAATATGAAGGAGCTGGCTTAGCTACTGTACCAGTCGTGATTAATATGAGAAAAGTTTGAGCAAACTGGAAGGAAGCATACCAAGGTAAGCACATCACGGAGAAATGAAACACGATTTTTACATTTAATCAAGCTCAAAACAAAAGAACTGTAAATTTATTAATCACAAACAAAATGAATTTTTACATTGATAACGTAAGCACTCACTCACTCACGCAACCAATCATGCTGGCTAATACTCTTAAACCTAAGAAACAGAAGAAATACTGGTCAGTTGAGAAAATGAACTCGTGGCTGCGAAGAGATTGGGCGGCTCTGCTTCTAAGGCCACTGCACTAAGCGCTGCTGCGACATCCACTGGTAGCCTATCACCAGCTCAGCGGGGAGATGGTGGGGTTGTAGAACTGCTAGAGATTGGGTGATCCAGCCGCTAAGATGGGGTCTTCGGTGTTCACTGTTCATCCACTGTTCTTGTAATCCTCCTCCCGTGATGGCATTTCACCAGCTAAGTATGTTTCTCACACCAGCAAGCTCAAGCATGAAAATGGGCGTGGCTTAGCTTTAGCGACCAACAGAGGCGAGGCGAGTGATATACACACATAATATATTCACTCAGTGAAGCACTAATGTCGTGCATAATGGTCACTTACGGAGCAGTGACGAATATTTTGAACAACCATCCCAGTCGAAGTGCATACAAGGATGGTTAAACTGAACATAATACATTGGGTCTTCCACTAGAGTTCGTGGCTTCCCATAATAACACAATATCACGAATTGGCATAATAAAACATTTTCGCAAATTTTTGACATTACACCCCATCAAAATGAAATTTTTCTAAAAATAATATGAAAGGAAATATATATACATCCTAACTCAGTCACATATGATTCATACTGTGGTGTGTGTACTATCCTGCTACAGGGCGAAGACCACTGTCATCAATGAGCATAAAAACCTCATATTTACGTTAACAGAAGTAAGCTTCAGGGAAAAACTTCGTGACGAGGATGAAAAACCTGTACTCATGTCAAAGTGAGCAAAAGCTCGCTGCATTTACTTTAACACAACTTACTGTTATGTAGTGTGGTGTATGTTATACACGGTGTAGCTGTAACAGTCGTAGTGTAACTGTACCTACGTGTAAAATGGTATATGATACAAAGTAGTAGTGATATGCTGAGGCGAGGGTTGAGAAGAGAAGGCAGCAGTGTTCAACAAGCAATGGTGAACTTGAAGGTCATGCAGCAGCATTGCTACACCCGCCAGATGCACCTGCACAGCAAAACTGCTCCGTCCATTACTTTAGCCGTGAAATCAATCAAGGTGGAGCATCAACAGTGTCAATGTCACAAACAATTTGTATTAAATTACAATGGACCTCTCTCAGTATTCGATAAGTATTTTACAAAAGGTACACCTCAGCTGAAAAATTCAAGCACCAACCAGAGTTTCGCGCATTCAAGGTTGTAAGAAAATTCTTATCAGATAGATTATTAACCAGGAAACGTGCTAGTCCTTGGATTCTTAAACTGATTAGAACAGCCAGGAGTTTCCTGGTTTAATGGTGTATCTCTCTTAACTGGAGAACAAACTGTTCCCTGGTATATGCAGAGGCACAGTGTGGATATAAGGGGTGAGATCCAGAGCCTTGCCTGGCACTTTCAAGAAAGACAGCAGTCAATCAGGCACCAGTACCTTCTCTCATCTGCAAGACCAGGCTTCACTTCAGCTGATCCACCTTCTGCATCGTTGACCCCTGGTACATTAAAATGATCCTGAAAGGTGCCAATTAACTAACAGGGCCCTCAGTGACCCACAGCCCATCACAGGTCGAAAGGAAGAATAGTGACTGTTTACTCAGGGCTGTCTGTGCATATGCCCTAGTCTAAGTACTGTCCAGCTGTATTTGTTCATACGTGCTCAAACATCATTACATTACACTTAGAACTAACATCGGTAAGCTGAGAATCCCTATGCAAACTCGGGCAGGTCACATTTTAACACCCAGCATGGGTGTGAACACTCATGTGAATAAAGCATGTACAGGATTCTCTGGGAATCCTCACAAAGACTGACAGTTCGAGATGCACCACAAGGTAATTCAAACACGGCCTTGGAATGCCTCTGCATGGTTCTCGAACTTCCTCTTTAATCTACGGTATATGTGTATATACAGGTCCGGGATGAAATGTTAGACAGGCAAGACATCATGTCTGCACCCTCACTGCCACTGTCCTCTCTTTCTCAAATAGCTCAGAGATTATAGACGTGGATTCGAATGGCGCAGGAAGGACACATCCCCAATTAGTGGTATGCTGACACACATTGCAGGAATGCACAAGCCTATTTCCTGTCTCATTTCTGGCCAGAAAAAAGTCAGTGAGGATACAGCCAAGGGTCTGCTTTTTGCCCACATGACCTCCCAACACTGATCGACCCAGTTCGAGCACTACTTGGTGATACTTGTGGGACCAACAAACCGCAGTTGAACTTTCCCTGGGGTGTTTGTGACTCACGGTACAGCCGTCCTTGTTTACTAAGGAACCTGGCTTGACCTCCCCATGAATGCTTAATCACACTACCCTAATTTATTCCACACTACGGCAAGTGTTGGGTCAGACTCTTGTTCCAGGACAACATCTTGGCTATGTATCAGATCTTGCAGTAAAGCAATGGTCAGCGGGGTGCGACAATTTGAAGCCTTGGCCATGGCTCGTGTTACCGCAGCCATAGTCTGAGTGGCAACATCTATGGTACAACTATTCTTAGCACCAGGTATGTTACCATGACAACTGCAAATGTCGAGCCAGTGTAAAAAAGAGATGCTACCTAGATACATGTCTCAGGAAACAATCTCACTGATCCATCAATAAGCTGAGCATGGATCTGTCTACCTGTATACTCCTAAGGCCGAACTAGACTCTGCCTGACAGAGCAACCTGAGGAACCAATGTCTCAGGACACCTCCCACAAATCCTGGCTGAACAAGAAAGAAACTGCTACCTATGGGAAGGCCTGTGGAGGAAGTGGCCAGCCATTGATAAGGATGCAGAGCACACAAATCGACGAATGTGATGACCTGAGGACTTGAAATGGACAAGTTACACGAAGGGTAAAATCAAAGTCCGTCACTAGATTTTTTTTCTCTACTGTGACTAAATGTAACAGTCCACCCTGGATAACGATCTGGTATGAACCGCCAGAGAGCCGAGCGCGCTCCCTGTCCCAGCGTTCAAAAGATGCTGTATAATCAAATTCCAAGCGGTGGCGAGACCAGGATCAGCAAATAAAGTCATGTGGCACTTCTTACAGCTACACATAGTTACTTATAACTACGTATTACCCATATTAAGATCTACAGTACATAAGAATAATCAAGGTTGACAAATTATACAATGTCTTGTTAATAAGAAGGGGTAATTAAAAAGTTGTCTCATGACAATGGGAAAATACATGGATAAAGAGTCTAGTTACCTCGGGAATGGAGAAAGCAATGTACCTAAATTACTAAGCATAGATGAATACAATGGATATTGTAAAATAAAAAAAGTATGTGTTGCAATGTAAATAGTTGGCTTATGTAAGAAAAGAGAATATAATAATTATAATAAAAGCACACTGTCATGGTAAAAATACATTAAAGTAAGAGTTATAGATGGTATATAAAATTACGTGATAGGAAACTGGGAATTTTATATAGAATGAATAAAGTATGTGGTAGGTGGGGGCGCTCACCATCCACTCACTCGATGTAGTGCTTCTCTCAGATGTCTGCCCTTTCCTTTCCTCCATCCTTCTTTCCTTTCATCCTCTTCTGTTTTTCTTTCCTTCTTTCTTTCCTCGTCCTTCTGCTTCCGAGTGACTTTACGCTCCCTCTTCTGTCTTTCCTTCATTCTTTCCTCTTCCTTCTCCCTGTGGGTGACTCTACACTGAGTGACAAGCCTAATGGTTTACTGTACACCAGGAAACTGTTTACTACGCTGGGTGGTAACCATATAACCAAATTTTGGCGCCTGGTGGTTTAGTAGGTAATTACGGCGCTCCAATCGGATTGAGCCGGTGAAGGTTTATATCCAAGGGATGGTTGGGGTTTATTGCTCATGTAATGCCATTCAGGGATGAGTGAGGCTGGTCTCTCTCACCTTAAATGTCAGGACCAACTTGCCTAACCCCGGGCTCCTACTCTCCTAATGGGGCAATGTAGGATTGGGAAATGGATGGATGGATGAATAAGTACCGTATGTATGATTAAACGAACGAAGAAATGAATGAATAAACGAATAAGTAAATAAATGAAGAATGAATACACGAATGAATGAGTATAGTAATAATGAACAAAGAATGGATGAAAACGAATTATACACAATGGAGTTACTATGAAGGAAAATTAATATATACAATACAATGAATATTATTTTAAAGAGACTGAATTACAGGCAATAATTACTCATATGAGGAAAGGAGATGAATACAAATGAAATAAAACAATATGAAAGAGCTAAGACTCTGAATAAAATCAGGATTGAATAAGGATCACAAAATGAAGAGAAAATTACTTGCAATTTCTAGAGAAGGTGAAAGGATGATAATTATGAATAAGGTGTTCACTGAGGTGAATGTTAGTTTAGAATGAGATGGGAGGGTAACAAAAAATAATAATTACAGAAATATACAATCGGAGGAAGTTCCTTTGAGAGAGTAGGGTGACACAGTCTTGACCGGGAAGTTAAGTAACCTGGCCTGCGCCTCACAACAGGGAATGGTGACGTAATGCCTGGGCGCTGTTGTCAGGCAGCGACGGTGAGTGAGAGAAAGGAATTTTTCACCAGTGGGCTGTGAAATACAGCATAGTGCCCAAAAAAATTCCCTGAAACCCCCACAAGGACACCCCCACAAGGACCCCACAGAGGAGCAACTGCAGCACAACAAGACTCGGCGCGACAACGGCTCAAGCCAGCACGGGCCGTATGCCCCTATGACGTGGAGCTGTCTCACCGTCGCCATAGCAGGAATCCTGGACTACCTTCCAGGCGAGGTTCCACCAAATCAGATCGGGATGGAGCTGTCTGTCCAACTCCGATCAGCCCCCTCAGGAGTTGGCCTGTAGCCACTCCCGCCTTCCTAAGGAGTGTGCCAGTAGCCTCTTCGAAGGTGTGTTCCCTTTAGGGATGGCCTGTAGCCGCCCGCCCCTCGTACAGGAATCGGCACACCACCGACCTGAGGGTAATCAGGAGACGGCCTGTAGTCACTCCCGCCTTCGTCAGAAGCTGTTCTTCTGGGGACGGCCGGTAGCCGCCCCACATTCCCTCCTGACGGAGTTGGCCTGTAGCCACTCCCACCTTCATCAGACGGCCTGTAGCCGCTCTGAAGGTGTTGCCCCCGAGTTTGCCTGTAGCTGCTCCACACCCCTCCGGCAGTTGGCCTGTAGCCGCTCCCGCCTTCGTCAGACGGCCGGTAGCCGCTCCGAAGGTGTTGCCCTCGAGTCGGCCAGTAGCTGCTCTCCATCCCTTCTGCAGGAGTCGGCCTGTAGCCACTCCCGCCTTTGCCAGATGGCCAGTAGCTGCTCCGAAGGTGTCCAGAGGTGCGCTGGTATTAATTCCCCCTCTCAGGCCACAGTCAGTAGCTGAGCCTCGGCACCTTATGGTCACGCCTCTGGGAAGCCACGGCCAGTATCCGGGCCCCACAACTGGAAGCAGTTGGGAGCAGCCCTGCCACCCCAGCGTGAGACGAGTATTCCGACCCCCGATGCAGAGGATGTAGGAGAATACTGGAGAGGCCCTATTGCCTCCTCCGGCCTCTGCTTCCTACGCCTGGCCCTGGAGAAGACCCACCTGATGGACCCTGATTCAGGTCAGTGCCACAGCCCCTCCCCGACGGCGCCACTTGTCTCTGGGGACTGCAGCACTTGGGAGCTCCAGGCCCCCCCCCAGAATGCCCAGGCAGGACCTCCCTATGCCACAACGGCAGAGGACCTCCACCTCCGGCAGAGACCTGAGCCAGAGATTCCTGGAATTATTCGGCCCCAGTCCTGAGGGCCACACGCCTGTTCCCAGCCCGGAAAGTACGGGCCCCTTCGCCACCTGCAGCCCCGGACGAGAGAAGACGCCCCTGCGTGTCGTCCCATGCCCTCTCGGCACGACCTTCCCTGGCGGTGTCCCAGTCCCATCTGAATTGTCGCTGGCATATCTCCCCGCCGCCCCCACTGTATAGTGACTCATGACGTTGCAATTATGCCCTGAAGTGTAGTGTAACAGTAACGGGGTGATATAGAGCACCCCGAGCACCAGGTCAAGTGTCACGTGAAGTTGGACTAATAGTCTAATATACTACGGGGCAGAATAGTAAATAACAAGTGCAGAATTCAAGTGTTGGTGAACCAGACTCATAGTATGACGCCCTGCATATTATATCAGTGAAACACTCAAGCCGTGGAATTCATGTTAGTAAATTATCCAAATATCCCTTGCTATCAGATAATAGTAAAGCGAACGTGCTATCAATAACCTCCACTTTATATTACCATATAAAGCGACCCCAGTGCCTTAAACCCTCCCTTAGTGAACCTCTTCTCTAATTTCCCCACGTACGCAGAAACCTTGATTCGTGTTATGATAAATTACCTTAACCCTCTTGCTATCAGAAAATAATAAGTTGAACTCACTAACAATAACCTCCACATCATATTACTATAAATATAATTAGACCCCCAGTGCTTCGCCACCTCCCCCGTGAGACCCACCTCCAACTTCCCCACGTGCATGGAGACCCTGGACGATATTAATCCTGTACACTACACACAGAGTGCTCTTACCAGTGCATCTTGAATTAGTATCCTGCGAGATACTGATTATCTAGTTGTAAGAGATATAATTGACCAAATACTGTGTTGTACTATCTGCTGTTTTGTTTTGTGTCTAAGTAAAATACATGTATAGGTTATTGCCTAGAGTTTTTGTGTCCTGCCTCTCTTCTATTTGTACTAAGCCCCAGTCTCGAAAGAGGACCCCGCTACACGTTAGGTGTTCTAGGACCGAGGAGTCGGGCCTTAACCTGCCCCGTCCTGTCGACGTATGGGTACGTTGCAACGATTTGCATTTGCCAGTCCCAGCGACGTACCAGTACGTCGTGCAATTGCAATGTGCATAATTTCGACAATTTTCAAATTTCGCGCTTGATTTGCGGTACGTACCCTCGCCTGACCTTCCCCTACCTGCCACCAGGCGGGGACACTCGGCAACCCTGCGCGACCCGCGCTAGCCCACCACTCGTCCACTCACCTGGTAGCCACGGTCCTGCTCAGACATGGCTAAGAGAGGTCTCTCAGACAGCGAAATTCAAGTCGCCCTGGACACCTTTACCGGCGACAGTGATTCCCCACTGGACGACGAGGAGATGGACAAAGATTATGCGCAGCCAGAGGAGGAAGAAACCACCAGCAGTGATGAGGAAGTTCCGTCACCCAGGAAGCGGCAGTACGTGACTTACCGTGCTGCTAGAGAGGGGCAGGAGGCAAAGAAGGCACGTGGTATATCCTATCCCTATCCCCAGCGTGATTTGGAACCAGAATTCGAGGACGAGAATGAGGACGAGGACGGAGCCGTGGGACGTGCTGCCACGTGGTATGGACGGGAGGTGATTACACATCGTGGCCCAGAGCACACACCACGTCGTATGAGCAGGTATGGGCCTAGCATTCTGTTTGGGGAGCTAGGAAATCAAGTGGAGGGAGTGGGGAGTGAAAGGGAAAGTACAGGGAGGATTAGGGAAAGTGAGAGTGACGTGAGTGAGTCATTGCTCTCCCTATGTAGTGTGAGGCGGCATAGTGGATCACGTGGGCCAGTGTGGGTGCGTTCCTTATCACGTGGGGTTGTGAGGGAGGGGGAAGGTGGGGAGGAACCACTCCAAAGCACGTCTTATGCTCCCCAATATCCCCTAACACGTGGTCGAGCTAGGTTGCGTGAGAGAGCACGTGGTGTTGTAATGGAGGGGGAAGGTGGGGAGGAACCACTCCCCAGCACGTCTTCTGCTCCCCAATATTCTCCTAGTTCATCCCCACAGCCCCCTAATGTTCCTCAAGGCCGTAAGGGTAAGGGAAAGGGAAAGGGTAAAGGCAGAAGGAAGAGGAGTGACAGTGGGGAAGCCCTCCGTACTCCTTCTCCCCCACCTCCCCAACCAGGATCTCCTCCCCACCCAGACGAAGGCGGTGATGGGGCTGATGGGGACGAGGGATTTGTGTCGTGGGATTGGGAGGATGGGAGTGATTTTTCTCCCCTCATTCACCCCTTCACTGAGCAAGGGCGATCTGGCTGCATTGCACCAGGAATTCACAGTAATTCCACCAGGTTGGATTTTTTCCACCTGTTTTTCAGTGAGGCATTTGTTGAGCAGATTGTATACCAAACAAACCTGTTTGCAAGCGCCCAGCACCTAGAGAGTGAAAGATTGGGAACAAGGAGTAGGCATTCTATGATCTATGATTACCCTGTCTCCCTTCCAGAAATGTTCTTATTTTTTGCCCTGGTCCTTTTGATGGGTATTATAAGAAAGAATAGAATTCCTGCTTACTGGACTAGGGACCCTGTTATGTTTACCCCCATATTTGGTCAAGTGATGAGCCGTAATCAGTTTCAACAAATTCTAAGTCGCCTCCATTTTTATGATGCTCATGACCCTGCAAATGCAAACAACACTGATAAAATGAGGCGAATTCGGTTGGTCTTTGATCACCTCAGGCAAACCTTTCGTTCCTCATTCTATCCCTATAGAGATCTCGTCATAGACGAGAGTCTCGTGTTGTGGAGAGGCAATATTTCATTCAGACAGTATATACCCAGCAAAAGGCACTGTTTTGGGTTCAAGATCTTTGTTATGTGTGACTGTAGGACTGGATACGTGCAAGACATAGTCTTGTACACCGGTGCACAGACAGACATAATAGAAGATCGAAGTATTGGACTGTCGGGAGCAGTGGAAAAGACGATGATACAAGACTACCTTCATCGCGGTCACGTTCTCTACCTCGACAATTGGTACACTAGCCTTCTTCTCGCTCGTTATCTTCACACACATGAAACGGGAGTCTGTGGAACCGTAAAGGTGAACCGGCGTCACATGGCCAAGGTAGGGCGGAAACTTGCAAGGAGTGAGGTTGTCTTCTTCAAAGCCAACAACATCCTTGCCACAATGTGGAACCACAACAGAGAAGTAAGCCTCTTGTCCACGGTTCACCTCCCCTTGATGCACTGTACTGATTCAGTAGATTACCGTAGCGAGAGCAGGCGTCGTGTTTGGAAACCTGAGTGTGTTATGGATTACAATATAAACATGCGCCTCGTGGACCAGTCAGACTCCATGATATCGACGGTAGAGTGTGCCAGGACAACGATGAAGTGGTATAAAAAACTGTTCTTTCACTTACTAGATATCACTGCTCTGAATTGCCACCACCTTCACGCCATGACCACAGGAGTTCAGGAAACATTTGAAGGGTTTGTGAGGGAGCTCACAAGAGAAATCTTTGCAAAGTATGCTGTTGAAAGGCCCCAACATCGCACCCGCACTGCCCATATTGCCCAAACTCCCCAGAGAATATCCGGCCGCCATTTCCCCACTCCTATCCCTCCCCAGCCAAACAGACCTAGGCCCCAACGCAGGTGTCACGTATGCAGTAATTCCCAGGTGAGACTCACGACACAGAGGAAGGACACCCGCTATGAGTGCGTGCAGTGTGACGTGGGTCTCTGTATTCACCCATGTTTTAGTGAATATCACACGTTGATGCAATTTTAGTACGAGACGCTGAAATTATGAGGTAAATACGACAGACAGACGCTCAGTGAAATTATCAGTCAAGTTGATCTCCAAATATTAGTATAAAATGCATACGGGTCGAACATAAGTGAAAACATTTTGTGTAAGTATATAAATCTGCCCTAAGTTGAAAGTTACATAGAGGGGGTTTTATGATGCGATATTCTGTCGCTCAGTGCAATAAATACGGCCCGTAATTATATAATTATTATTATGGGACATTCTTACGGGTATAATATAAGTTCAAATTATTGTATGTGATGATATATATTCTAAGTCAAATATTCATAGCGTTTGTATAAAGATAAGATTTCCTGACGCTCAGTTGAATGAAGAAGGCAAGTATTAGTCAAAATAAAAGTCAGCAAGTGATAAAGTGAATAATTAGTATATAAGTGTGTGAGTGAATTAGTATATAAGTGTGCGAGTATTATGTTTGTCGAAACATTCCTTGCGAGGGTATTTTCAGGCGATATTCTCACGCTCACTTGAATAAATAATGGCAGTAAGTATGTACAGTGCATTATAGGGGTGTAAACGTGTGTAATGTAAGTGGGAAATTATAATTGGAGTGAATAAATAAAGTAGATGATGAAACACGAGTGTTTGAGATCGTGGTTGCTACGTGAATATGCGCTAGCATATCGCTAAATGCCCTCGTAATGAATGAAAATAATTGAAAACCTTTACAGTGGTGGAGGAAAGGTTCTATGTAAAGGGGAAAATAATTGGAAAGTGATAAAACAATTTGGTGTGTTGAAAAACGAGTCATAGCGAGTGCGCTTACTAAGCTGATGTGCGCTATACTTATGCTGCATGTCATCGTAATGAATGAAAACATCTGAAAACACTTACAAACAGTTGTAATTGGTAAAATGTCATTGAAACAGAAGTATACAAGTAGAAAAAATGATAGGTTGACTCATACCAGAAACTTAGCATATAGCATGTTACGACTCGGACCAAACTCGCTATGCTCGCGCGATGGTACAATGCTTATTTTTCATATATATGTGTCTGAAATCCATTATATTGTTACTGTTATTGTTTATTAGTTCAAATTCAATATATATAGAGGTGTTGTATGTTGTTTCTCCCATTATTCCTTACCATAGAAAACGTAAACGCATATCCAGCCCATTAGAGAACACCATACCTGCGGGGGGGAACCGCACCTGTACGGACCACTTATAGACCGCGGGAACCACTCTCTTTGTGATTTTCCTTCGTTTCTCGACCTAAGCAGAAGTTTTAGCAAAAAAAAAATTTTTCCAAAAAGGTTTGGGACTGGGGGATGTCATAGGTGCGGAAAACCTCGGGACGTGACGGGTTAAACACCTAGCAATACAGGCTGTAATACTTTTTCTTATTATTTTCTTACTGCTTCATAGACGATGGTAATTAATCACTATATAGATACGGGACACTCACTTTTCGGTTCCATGCAGTGTAAGGCAGTAAGTGTAGGCCCCGAGACAACAATATCCACACTGTTAACTAGAGGGTAGCCCAGTGTATGAGACTGTTGCAGGGTGGCGAAGGTCGATGGGGAGGCGTTGACGATTTGATATCACTCACACAACAGGTGTAACATTTCTCACACAACAGGCCGGATTTGAAGTATGGGCGATGACAGGTTAACCAAACCATGAAGGCACAGGAGACCCAGAAAATAGCGCCACACAGGAAAGAGTAGTAGTCACTGGAACTGTTGTAGTATGAAACTGCAGATTCAGGACATGCAGGCCACACACAGTGTTAGGACAGGACAGGTAGTGGGAATTATTTGGGCCAGGTGGGGAGAGGTGGTCGTAGCGTGGAGGTTGAGTCAGTGGGGTTTGGCGGGGCATCTTAAGTCTAAGATACGTTATAAATGCAGCTGGCTCTGAGAGAAGTGCCTCTGGTTGTGGCAGGATGTGGAGGTAGGTGATGATGACGTTATTTTCGCATAGCAGCTGGACAGGATCTCACTAGAAATTCGCAGGACACAGCAGCAGAACAGGATCCCATCAGACATGTGCAGGACACAGTGGCAGGACACACACCGGGCGTGTGACGGGGTGTGGCAGGGTGGCTCATGTTGCCTGGTGGGTTGTGATGGTTTTCACAACTGGCTGGACGTGAGTAAAGTCGATGATAGTTTACCAGACTGCAGGTCACTGGCAGGTTGAGGTGCATAGTTTTGGGACTAGGCGGTGGAGAAGACCAGGGCATTTTGCACGACACAGGGCATGGCAAGGCAGCTTTGCACAATACAGGGTGTGTCTTGGCGGCAATTTGACTGAGAATAATTGTAGGAGATGTGCTTGTATTTGTTTACTGTCCCCACCACTATGAAACAGATAAGTTATGCAAAGGGGAAACTCAAAGTCCATCACTAGATTTCTTCTTTACTATGACTAGATGTAACAGTTTGTCCTGGATGACGACCTGGTATGAAATGCCAGAGAGTCAGGCATGCTCCCTGCCCCAGCTTTCAAAAAAAGTTGTTTAATCAAAATCCAAGCAGCAGCGAGACCAAGATCAGCAAATAAAGTCACATAGCACTTTTCACAGAAACACATAGTTACACATAGCTACATCTTACCCATATTAACATTTATATAAGAATAAACGAGGTTGAGAAATCATACAATTTCCTGTTAATAAGGAATCATTAGTACAGACTAGATGCCTGCGGGGTCCTACTCACCATCTGAGGAGTTGGAGCATTGACAAGCTGTGGAGGAGGGCTCACCATCTGAGAAGAACTAGTCAAATGAGGGGGAGGATCTGTGCTGTTAGGGACGACACCACCCTGCAACTGTTGGGGAATGAGGGCTGGATTTGACTCCTGCCTCTGAAACACTGAGGCTGGTGCTAAAAGAGATTATCCCGACTGTTGAGTGAGTGGCCGATACTGCTGCTAGTTAGGGTACTTGTTGTAACTCTTCCAACCAGGTTGCTGAACATTCTGTCTTTGGTCCTTTGTTTGTTATTTGTCTGGACCGAGGCCATTATTCTGAGAATGTCCTTGGTGCTGGGGTTTACAATGAGATGACTTCCCAGTCTTGGTAGTATCTTTCTTGTTCTAGGGCTATTGCTTACGAGTTTGGTACCTGTACGCGGTGAAGAATATGTCAGCCTTCTCCACCATTTGGCTGGCATTCTTTACTTGACACATCTTTACCTGAGCCATGACTTTTCCAAGTGCGTACACAGCATAAGGTCAATTATTCCCTCTCGAGTTGTTGAATGTAGAGAGTGAGAGCAGTGTGAGTATAAGTGGTTGGGGAATGGCTGGGAGAAGAAGAGATGAGAGGAGGGAGGAAGAGATCAGTAGGTCGGAAGTAGTGGAAGCGATGAAGAAGATTAAGCTGGGAAAGGCCCCAGGAATTGATGGAGTGTGTAGTGAAATGCTTAGGTATGGGGGTGAGATTGTTGTGGAGTGGATATGGAAGTTGTGTAGATTGGCTTGGGAAGAGGGAAGGGTTCCAGAGGTTCTGGAAATCAGGTATAATTGTTCCTCTGTACAAAGGAAAAGGGGAGAGAGAAGTATGTGGTAACCATAGGGGTATTTGCCTTCTTAGTGTGACTGGTAAAATATATGGTAGAATACTCATTGATAGGGTTAGGCATATGACAGAGGAGCTAGTTGGAGAAGAACAAGGGGGATTTAGGAAGGGAAAAGGGTGTGTAGATCAGATATTTGTTCTAAGATGTTTAGTAGAGAAGTATCTAGAGAAGGGAAGGAAAGTGTACGCTGCCTTCATGGACTTGGAGAAAGCTTATGACAGAATAGATAGGAAAGGTATGTGGAAGGTATTAAGAATATATGGAGCGGAGGGGAAATTGTTGAGTGCTGTGAAGAGTATGTACGAGGGAGCTAGGGCTACGGTGCGAGTGGATGGTGAGCTGAGTGAGTTCTTTGATCTCAATGTGAGACTGAAACAGGGGTGTGTAATGTCTCCATGGCTGTTTAATATATATATGGATGGGGTCGTAAAGGAGGTACAAGGTAGGGCAGTGGATGTGTGGGTGGCCCTAATGAATGAGGGTGAGATTTGGAAGCTTCCGGTGTTGCTGTTTGCTGATGATACAGTATTGTTGAGTGAAGATGAATGGGAGTTGCAAGGTTTGGTGAATGAATTTGGGACAGTGTGTAGGAGGAGGAAGCTGAAAGTTAATGTAAACAAAAGTAAAGTTATGGTGTTTGAGAGGAATGAAGTCACAGAGTGTGCAGTGAGGTTGGATGGTGAGGATATGGAGAATGTGAGTGCATTCAAGTACTTGGGTAGTGTGATGAGTAAGGATGGAACTTTGGGGGATGAAGTACGTGAAAGGGTACAGCAGGGAAGGAAGGTTGTTGGCACACTGAAAGCAGTGTTGAGAAATAGGGAGGTGAGTATGGAAGTTAAGAAGTCACTGCATGATGGTATTGTGATCCCTACCCTGACGTATGGAAGCGAGGCGTGGACCTTGCAAGAGGGGAACAAGTCAAGAGTGAGAGCAGTGGAAATGAGTTACTTGAGAGGAGCATGTGGAGTGACATGGAGGGACAGGTTGACGAATGAAGAAGTGAAGGAACGTTGTGGGGTAGATGTGGATGTGGTTGAAAAGATTAGGAGAAATACACTGAGGTGGTTTGGACATGTGGAGAGGATGGAGAATGAAAGACTGACTAAGAGGGTGTATGTAGGTGAGGTGGAAGGAGGGAGAGGGAGGGGTAGACCGAGGATGAGGTGGAGGGATGGAGTTAAGAGGTATATGAGGGAGGGGGGGTGAGTTGGGGGGAGGGAAGTCAAATGGTGGGTGACAGAGTGACGGAGGCGTTTTGTCTGCGGCCACCCTTTGCGGGATTAGGGCGTCGGGCTATAGATAGATAGATAGATAGAGTGCTAGGGACCTCGTCTTTCTCCGTCCACTCGACTAAATAAGTGGTCAGATGGTCAAGGAACTTGACAGCAGTCTCCGTATCTTGGAGACGTGCCCGAATGAACTGACTCTTGGTGTCATCAACTGTGAGACCATACGCCTTGATGAGTGCGGCCTTCATCATCTCCTAGGTGAGATTGTCTCCACGAAATCTGTGGAGAATGTCGAGGGCAGAGCCCTCTACGAAATTGGAGCCGCTTAGCTGCTTCGTCCTGCTCATACAGCTGCGCCATGTTCTCGAAACGAGCTATGAATGGCTCTATGCGGTCACCTTCCTTGTACGAATGGAGCCTGAGGTGCGGAGATGCAAAAACGGGTGCTGGGGGGAGCACTCGTGACGATACGGTCGGCGGCATCAGATGTGCCCGAAGCAAAGGAGGCTCGCTTGAGCTTCAACATCTCAAGCTCGTGTTTCTCATGTTCCTCGCGCTCGGCACGTTCGTGTTCACGTCCTCTCTCACGTTCCTGGCGCTGTTCTCGCTCGTGTTCGCGCTGTTCACTTTCGTGTTCACGCTGAATTTTACGCTCTTCACGGACTGCGTTGCGGGACGTACTGTTTAATCTCCTGGGGAGCAGTAAGGCTCGTATCCTTGGCTTCCTGAATAAACAGGTTAGAAGCCATGGTGCTAACTCAGATTGAGACGGAGTGAACTAAAGACGGACGTACTGATTGCTGTTTCACAATCAAATGCTAATAACTGAAAATTAAGAATATAGGCACAGGCTGGTGGTGACAAATTTCATCTAGTTAAGCTGGTATGGAAAGAAAAAAAAATACAACTAGCTAAGAAAAGACTTTCACTAGTAATTAACAAAGCAGGAACAATAACCCCAGTAAACTAGTGCCTATGAACTTTGATTCTTATAACTAATAACTAGCTATGGGTGAGTTAATTACTATTTTGTTAATAACTTTAATGCCAGGAGTTACTATCCTGGAATGGGATTGGTACCAACTTAGCTAGGAGTTACTATCTGGAAGAGAGATCGTGCTAGGAGTTATATCCTGGTGAGGTAGCCAATTATCATGGGGGTTTAGGATATAGGGATAAAGAGCCAATTTAATGGAATAAATAGCCTTCAGATCACCAGTCTGCTGTTGAGAGGAAAAGAATATATAATGACTATATCTCCACTACTTATGGGGGACGAGGAAAGTCGCCACTTATCACAAGGGAATCGACTTAAGAAATTAGTTTTAATTGACTCTGGCTTACGGCGCCAGATTTCTAAAACGAGATTTATAAAGTTACTTTATAAACTTTTTCTTCAACAATACACAGCGGAGAATAATCACTCACGGATGCTGAATCATTAGTACTACTGGCCACTGATAGAAAAAATGACCCTTGCCCTTTGACAATCAATAATTAATTTTACCACAGAACTTGTAATAATAATGAGATTCTTGCTGATGTTAACTCCTCGCTGGCACAGCGGATAATTATGAATTAATATGAAGGAACTGGCATAACTACAAGTCGTGATTAATATAAGAAAAGTTTGTGCAAACTGGGAGCAAGCAAATTAAAGTAAGCACAATATGGAGAAATGAAACACGATATTTACATTTAATCAAGCTCAGAATAAAAGAACTGTAAATTTATTGATTACAAACAAAATGAATTCTTACGTTACAAGATAATTAATCACTAGCTCACGCAACCAATCATGCTAGCTAATACTCTTAAACCTATAAAACAGAAAAGAAATACTGGTCAATGGAGATAATGGACTCGAGGCTGCGAAGAGACTGGGCGGCTCTGCTTCTCAGGCCACTACACTACGCACCGGTGCGCCGTCCACTGCTTGCCTATCACCAGCTCGGTAGGGAGATTGGGGGAGGGGGAGGGGTCGTAGAATTGCTAGCGACTGGGTGATCCAGCCGCTAAGATGGGGTCTTCGGTATTCACTGCTCCTGAGTCCTGCACTGTTCTTGAAATTTTCCTTCCGTGCAGTAGACTGTAGCACCAGTCGAGCAGGGCAGTACTCCCATTTTTTTTTTTTTTTTTAAATAACAGAACGGAGGAAGGAAAAACAAATGAATAAACAAAAAAAAACTCCATACACCAGTTTATTGGTGTCCTCCGTTCATAAAATATCTGCAACACTTAGACTTGAACAGATGTGGGTTGAAATTTGGAGGGAAACAACTCTGGGGAAGCGAGATCCAGAGAGACGCAGTACGGGGAATGAAACAATTCTGAAAGGCAGAAGTTCTGCAATATGGCCGAGTGACATTCCAGTCATGAGCGTTACCAGATGCCCGTGTAGCATGAGGGAAGGCATGGAAAGGTGGCATCATGGTCACAACTTCGTCTGAGCATTTGCCAAAAAAATATCTGTAACATATGCATGGGAGGCAACATTCCTTCTTACTTGCAGGGGAGGTAGTTTATTTGTATTGGCAGGGTTGTTAATAATTCTAACAGCTGTTCTGAATTTTGTCTAGTTGTTTTAATGCAACCTCTCCATATCCATTCCACAAGGGTGAGCAATATTCAAGCTGAGAGCACACATGACTCTCATAAATTATAGCTAACTGCTCATCAGCGAAGAAGTTACGGACTTTGTACAATAATCCAAGTTTCTTTGAGGCAGTTTTAGCAAGTGATCTAACATGAGAGGTCCAGCTGAGGGCATTGTTAAGTGAGACGCCAAGAATTTCAATACTTTTGGAGATGGGAATATTAGTAGCACTGAAGGTAATATACGAATCTGGCAATATCTGTCTATTAGTAAATTGTATATATTTAGTTTTACTAGCATTAACCCGTCACGTCCCGAGGTTTTCCGCACCTCCGACATTCCCCAGTCCCAAGGTATTTTCGAAAAAATTTTTTTTGGCTAAAACCTCCGCTTTTGGTGAGAAACATCGAAAATTCATTAAGAAATCACTCACCTGAGGTTTAAAATACTCAATCCAGGTAGGAGTTCCTCCTTATCTGAATGGGTTTTCTAACATGCTGGCAACAAAGAAAACGAGTTCTGTGGGAGGGTAACTATTTTATCCACTCATAAACGGTATTTATTTATTTACTTGGTACGAATTTATATGTAGTATGAGAGTGTATTGGTTTTCAAGCAGTAATATAGGCATTATAAGCATTGTTTCACTCACTAACTAATCACCATTCATGACCTTTTTTTTCCCACATTACCTGATCATCATTTCTGACTATTTCTTCCTCTAATGCTAGGTAAACCTTGTCCTCCACATTGTCATCGATTGGGGAATCACTCTGGCCCTGAATGTCTTTATTGGCCAGGTCACTGGTAACAGGTGAATTGCCAAGACAATGGCGTGAGGGGGGGAGGGGGGGTTGTGCGGTGTAAGGCATTGTCCCAGCTTGGGATCTTGTAGAGGAATAGAAAAAGGTGTCCCGTGTATACATACGAAAAATCACGCACGTAAATTGAAAATTGTGCAAATTAGGGACCTTGCAATTGCACGACGTACCGGTACGTCGCTGGGACTGGCAAATGCAAATCGTTGCAACGTACCCATATGTCAACGGGATGGGGCGGGTTAAAAGAGGTAAGGTTGTTTTGTCCCCATTCACTGATCGTAGATAGATCTTGATTTATGGAGATGGCTGTACTGAGTTGAGAGGTAGAGATATTAGGCTTTGTAAATGGGTGTCTGAGTGTGAATGAACTATGCAGTGTTGAGTCATCTGCATATGAGTGGATGTGAGTGGATGGGATTGTGAGTGACAGATAAGAGATCATTAATATGAACCAGGAATAGGGTTGGTGCCGGAAATGACCCCTGCGGCACGCCGGTGTTAATTGAGTGGAAATTGGAATATACTGTACATCATCTGCTTTTACTCTTATTTTCCTGTCACTAAGATATGCAGAAATCAAAGGAACAAAAGATGTTAGTCCATAGCAAGGGAGTCTGGACAGCTGGGAACGGTGCCATACTCTGTCGAAAGCTTTAGAAATATCAAGTGCTACTGCATGAGTTTCTCCATGTAGATAAATTGATTGATGGATGGTATGAGTTAGGAGATTGAATATGTCAATGGTGGATCTTTCGTGGCGAAAACCATATTGTCTATCACTAAATAAGTTGTTGGATTCAAGATGTTTAACCATGTGCATATTAATTAAAGTTTCAAATACCTTACCAAGAGAAGATGTGACAGTCATTGGCCTGTAATCTGAGGGGTCAGAGGAACTTCCTTTCTTCGGAATTGGATGGATATTGGCTTCTTTCCATGAATCAGGGAATAAAGAAGTACGTATGCATAGTCTGAATAATTTAGCTAGAACAGAGGCAAGTTCAGGGGAAAACTTTTTCAAAACAATTGGCGGAATTCCATCTAGGCCTGGAGCTTTGTTGGTAGGTAAATTGTCTAGAATGGATTTTATGTATCTTGTCTGTATTTTAAGTAGGGCAATTTCGGGAGTCAAGTTCTAGTACTGGGACATTCTGGCTGGTGTCGTCTGTGGTAAAGTTTCTGGCAAATGTACTGGCAAAAATATCCGCTTTCCCACGTGGGTCATTTGTGATGTTGCCATATGAAGATTTTAGTGGGGGAATGGAAGATGACTTGTTAAAGATATTACTGAAAGAATTTAGAGTTGACCAGAATATTCTATTGTCATTAGGGTTGCTAAGTAGTTTTGATGCTTGCATCTGAAGAAAGTTTGATTTAGCTAGATTTAACACAACTTTTGCATGATTTCTAGCAACTTTAAATTGAGACAGTGATTCAGATGTTTTTTATTTTAAGTAAGAGTTGTATGCTAATGACTTTTGAGCTGTTGCTCTGGCACAGTTACCATCAAACCATTTTGGAGAGTTGGATCTTCTAGTGAACTGTTGACTTGATATGAATAAATCCATACCAGCTAGTATTAAGTCGCAAATTGGGACTGGGTAGAATTGGGATCACGAGAGAAGAAAGACTGCCATGGAATGTCAGCAAGATAATTTCTAAATCCATCCCATGTGGATGGAAAGCTAATGACAGGGAGAGCTGGAGCTCCCCTTTCATCAGCCCTCGGGACTAGTTCCTGACCATCCCCCTTTGCTGAACTTTTTCAGTGTCTCAGTAACACAGAGAGGAGGCCAGCATGCTCTCCAATACAAGTTTCTCTAACAATCAACACCAGACTACCACACGACCTTTTCCAAAATTAAAAAAATCATGGCTTCCTCACAACACATAGCCTCGGAGTCCCCCGGGGGGGGATCATAAATGCCCCCACCTTCCACCCCTCTCCTGGTGATGACTCGAGCTGCCTGGAACTACTGGCTGACTCGCTCCTTCTTCATTTCTGCAACATTCACGTCCAATCCTCTAACTTTCGCTCAGTTGAGTACCACCTCTCCACCTCTAAACCTCACCTTTTCCTAACTGAGACTCAGCTGTCTGAGGCAACTGACAACAAACTTTTTTCTGCATCCTCCTACTTTCTCTATACTCATTTCAAAGCTAAAGGTGACTGTTGTGTATATACCGTATATATGCAACAACTTATCATCCTCTCATGTTCCTGTACTCGATTCTTCTGAATTCTCTTCACTCTGGCTTCGGTTTTCTTGCCATTCTCTGACCAAATATATCTTTGCTGTTTACTTATCCCTTAATTTTACTGATTATCAAAAATTCTTCGACTATCTTACTTCTATGATGGAACACATTCTATCCATTTCTCCTTTCTCTGAAATCTCTATTCTAGGAGATTTCAATGTTCACCACCACCTTTGGCTCTCCTCTCCTTTCACTGATCCACCTGGTGAACAAGCCTACATCTTTTCTATCCTTAATGACCTAGAGCAGCTTGTACAGCACCCTACCCGTATCCCTGACCACCTTGGAGAGAGCTCAAATATACTTGACCTCTTTCTTACAACTAATCCTACTGCTTACACTGTTAATCTTTTCTCTCCGTTGGGCTCCTCCAACCACAACCTTATTACCTTAACCTGTCCTATTGCTCCAATACGGCCTGTGGACCCTCCAAAGAAATGTCATCTGTGGCATTTTGGAGCTGAAGATTGGGAGGCCCTCAGGCAGTACATCTTTGATTTTCCCTGGAATGATTATTCCTTCCATGGCTGGGAGACATCTGAGTGTGCCCTGCACATTGTGAAGGTTATTCCATTGGGCATGGAAGCATACATTCGTTTCTCATATCCTCTGACTAATGCACGAAAGCCTTGGTTTAATCACGCTTGTTCAAATGCTGTCTGCAACAAGGAGAGGGCCTATAAAAGGTACCGGAGCCAACCCACCACTGAAAAACATTATTTTTATGTTTCTGCCCAGAATCGTGCTAAGTCTGTTCTTCACTCTACTAAAAATAATTTCATCCATACTAAATTCTTTCAACTCTCCAACTCGAATTCTTCCTGCTCCTTCTGACACCTTCCCATAAGCCTTTCCAACAACTTTACCTCATCATCCTTTGCTCCTCTTTTCTACTCTGATGGTTCTTTAGCTATTTCTTCTACTGATGAAGCAGATCTCTTTGCTCAGACTTTCTCCCCCAATCCCACCTTAGATGATTCCGGTGCTGTTCCTCCATCATTTCCCCCCTCTGACTTCCTCATGGCTGACATTAGAATTTCTTCAGCTGATGTATTTTCTGCCATCACAGGCCTCAATACTAACAAGGCATATGGACCTGATGGAGTCCCTCCTGTCGTCCTCAAGAACTGTGCTTCTGTGTTTACACCCTGCCTAGGCAAGCTCTTTTGCCTTTGTCTGTCAACTTGTACCTTTCCTTCTTGTTGGAAGTTTGCTCTCATTCAGCCAGTCCCAGAGATGGGTAACCATTCCCAACCCCCCAACTATCATCCCATTGCTTTACCATCCTGTATCTCAAAAGTTTTTGAGTCAATTCTTAATAGAAAAATTTTAAAGCATCTTTCCTATCACAACCTTCTTTCTGATCGTCAGTACGGTTTCCGTCAGGGACACTCCACTGGCGATCTTCTCACCTACCTTTCAGACTCCTGGTCTTCCTCCTTTCGGGACTTTGGCAAAAGCTTTGCCATTGCACTTGACACCTCAAAGGCTTTCGATCGAGTCTGGCATAAAGCTTTAATTTCCAAACTGCCCTCTTACAGTTTCCATCCTTTACCCCTGCACAATTGTTGACTCTATACACGGGTTTTATCCTCCCCTGTGTAGAGTACAACTCTCATGTGTGGGGAGGTTCCCCACATACAGCTCTTCTTAATAGGGTGGAGTCAAAGGGTTTTTGTCTCATTAACTCTCCTCCTATTACTGGCTCCCTTCAACCTTTGTCTTTTCACCGCACTGTTGCATCTTTATCTCTTTTCTATCAGTGCTTCAATGGTCACTGCTCCTCTGAACTGTCTGCTTGCATTCCTCCACCTCTACGATGGGTGCATAGCACCTGTCTTGCAGCAAAATCTCATCCCTTTTCTGTCCACCACACTGATGCAAGAGTTAACCGTTATTCCCAGTTTTTCATTTATGCATCATGTCAACTCTGGAACTGTCTCCCTCTGTCTGTATTTCCTGCTAGCTATGATCTCCAGTCCTTCAATTGCAGCCCCACTGAGGGGGGGTCACCTCGACGTGGTGGCAGGGCTTGAAGCATGGCTGGCAGTGCCACCTACTTTGGAGGCATGCCTACCTTTGTAGGGTTTGGCATTTATCGGTTTCGTGGACCAAGCACCCCCTACATCACTGGTGGAGGAGGCCTGCTGGTAATGTTGGTCCCTGCCCACTTGCCATCTAGGATGGGACTGTTGCCTCCCCATGTGTTTGCCGTTTCGTGGTGTCCCGTAATGCTGGGAGACAGGAGTACTGGGGGTTGAGCAATGCTGCATGATGCACCCTGCAAAACACCTCTTTGGTCCCTTATTCTGGCTAGATGGGCGGCCTGGTTGGGCCTGACCAGGTCAATCGGCTGGTCATGCATTGGCTAGGGTCAATTGGGCACTGGGTGATCTGGTGGTTCCTATTGTCCTGGGGTCACCCTAGCCCAGGTCCCCCAGTGGTCACCCATATATACTCCCCTGCTACCCCTGAGGTCGCCTTTGGCATATGGCCTCCCCTTGTTGGGCTTTGTGTTGGGTGGGGGAATGAAGTTTTTGTGTTTATTATTATGGATACGAATAATGTGCCCCAACCTGCCTCTCTCCCAGACCTAAGTGCATCTTCTCAACCTTCACAGCCACTCTGGAACCCTTCCAGGTTCAACGTGGCTCCACGGGGGATTCGGCCTCCCCTGCCTTGCCTCCCCGGTCCAGTGGCTCCGGTAACAAGGGTCGCAGGTGGGGAACAGGAAATGTACCTGGCCCTCAGGGCCCCCATGAGCGAGATTCAGATAATTTTTTGGTTGCTCCTCCTGCTGCACCTTTTGTCAAGTTCATAGTTGTTCGTGGCCCTGCTGAGGTGGACCTCCGAAGGTGCGACATTTTTCACACACATGAAAAACTTGTTGCTGCTTGCGGTGCTGCCCCTAAAGTGGTTCCACAGGCTGATGGCAGTTTGTTGGTGAAGGTTTCTGACCCTTAGAGTGCAGCCGTTCTATCTTTGTCCATGCTTTCCAGTCAGTCTGTTGCATGTTCCCCCCATGCTTCATTGAATTTTTCTCATGGCATTGTGTATGCTAAGGAATTGCTGATTTACGGTGAGGCATGCCTTGTTGAAGAGTTGTCAGCCCAGAATGTGATAAAGTTTGAGAGGATTAAGAAGAAGATGAATGGTGACCTTGTGCCAACTCCATCCTTGATTGTGACTTTTGATTCATTGAGCCTCCCTGCTGTTCTTAATGCTGCATGGTACCAGTACAGAGTTAGGCCCTATGTCCCTATGCCTTGTAGATGTTTCCACTGTCAGTGATTGGGTCATATTGGTCGAAATTGTAGGCGCCTTGCCCTGGGCATTCCAGCAGTCTGTGTGTCGTGTTGTTTAGATGTTCATGAGGGTATGGAATGCCCTAGTCCTGTATCTTGTGTCAATTGTGGTGGTGAGCACACTGCTTCTTCTAAATCTTGTGATCATTACAAAATGGAACATGAAATTCTGTCTCAGAGCCACGGAGAGGCTGAGTTTTACCGAAGCTAAGGACCGTGTCATGTCTATGTATGTCCACCCAGGTGCGTCCTTTGCTTCTATTCTTTCTAGGTCAAAGTTTGCTGTGCACCGTCATGGAGCCCCTGCTCCTTATTCTGATCCTCCTCCTCATCCCTTGTCAGATACTGGATGTACTACTTCTCCTCCTCGTGGTCGCCCAAGGACGCCAGTACCTTTGCAGCCTGCATCTCGTCTGGCTGCTGCTCCTGTACCAGCTGTTACTTTCAGCTACTACTACTGTACCGGCTGACACTCCTGTATTGGCTGCTACTCCCGCACCGACTGCTGCCCCTGTACTACGAGTATCTGCTCGCTCTGCTACTGATGTTCAGTCTTCTCTACAGTGTGCCTCTACAATTTCTTGTGTTTCAAGTTCTGGTGTAGAGATGGAGGTTGCATTCACTAACCTCAAACAGGTGAGGAGCGAGGAGTCTTTGGGTGACTCCCCTCCTTCTAAGGTTCAAACTTATGTACTGCATGATGATTCTGAGGGAGATTTTCGTTCAACAACCCGGTGAGTGGTGGCGTCTAAGTCGGTGGGTGTTTGTGATGGTCTTTCTAGGATTCCAGTTCCTGCCTCTTGCTCAGGTGTGACAAAGTCTGGGTCTTTAGATACTCAAAAGCCTCGGTCGCTTGCTCCCTCTGATCCGGCACCCAGCAGCCAACCTTTGATTGATTCGGTTGGGGAGGGTTTGGTTGGCCCCGAGGTGCCAGCTGGACCCCCACGTGGGTGTGCGGACAGGGCGAGTGAATCTTCCAGGAAAGTCTCTGTGATTTGGGTTCATCCTGGCGGTGGGCAGGACGTGTCTCGGGGTAAAGGTCCTTCCACCCATGGAAACTCTAAGTCCTTATTGTCTTCTCTGTTGGTGAGGCAGAGCTCCATGCCTAGGAAGAAGGGGTTTCACACTCTTCCCAGTGAGGTTGCTACATAGCCTTGGTGCTTCTCAGTTCATATTATTTAACACTAATCAATATGGCTCAATCAGTACCAATTTGTCTTCAGTGGAATTGTAGAGGTGCCATGGCAAATTGGGAGGAATTGCAGTTATTGCTCTCTGCTCTGAGCCCACTATGTGTCTGTCTCCAGGAGGCAGTGGTGGGGGATAGACTGTTTCCTTCTATCAGGAGGTATGAGGTCTTCCATGCATCTCCTCCTGGTGGTCACAGCAGTGGATGTGCCATTTTGTGCCGATCTGATGTCCCTTTTACTTCTTTTGCATTACAGTCTCCCCATTAAGTTCTAGCAGTACAGATGCACACTGGGAGGTGCTGTACCACCTGTTTTGTCTGTACCTTCCACCTTGTGTTCCTGTTGTGCGTGCTGATCTGGAGACCCTTATCAGTCAACTTCCACCCCCTTTTCTGCTCCTTGGTGACCTTAATGGATGCCATCTTTTTGGGGGTGATCTTCTTGCTTCTTTGGTTGGGGATTTAGATTTGGTTGTCCTAAACGATGGGAGGCCGACCCATTTTCATGCTCAGACTGGCACGTATTCTGTCATTGACCTTATCATCTCCTCCTCTGATTGTGCCCTTGATTTTTCTTGGGAGGTTTTGGATGATCTGCATGGTAGTGACCATTATCCTATGTTGGTCCAGACTATTCACTCTGTTCCTGCAGCCCGTATGCCATCTTGGTGTCTGGATAGGGTTGATTGGTCTCTCTTTGAGGAACTATGTGTATTTGTTTACAGGGTTACTGATTTTTCAACTATCAATGATCCCGAACGTTATTTTACTAAGACTCTTTTCTCGGTAGAGGTTCATTCCATCCCACGGACTTCTGGTGTTTTTTCCCGGAGACCTGTGCCATGGCGGAATGATGACTGCTTAATAGCAAAAGGTGCTTACAAAGCAGCTGCCCATCAGTATTTTGCCAACCATGATGTGTTTTTTCTAAAAATCCAGTTTCACAAAGCATGTGCTCACTATCGATGGGTCATGTAGAATGCTTGCCGTAACTCATGGAGGTCATATGTTTCTATAGTTACATCCTCTACTCCAATGCCTGTGGTGTTGAAAAAGGTACACAAGATTTCTGGTAGGTTCTCCCCCCCCTCCCCACCAGGGTTGCGACTTCATGGAAATCTTGTATCTGCACCAGATTCAGTAGCCTCTGCTCTTGCAAATCAGTTTCGTGCTGTCTCTAAAAAGGATCCCTCTAAGCCATATGCTAGATTTCGTAGGAATCAGGAGAGGCTGGGTCTTGTCTTTCCCTCTTGTGGCAGAGAGCCACATAATTTAGATTTCAGCCTCCGTGAGCTGCATGCTGCCCTCTCGGAGTGTGGTGACACTTCTCTTGGGCCTGGTGACATTTCATATGCTCTGCTCTGTCATCTGCCAACTGAATCAATACAGTTTTTATTGGACCTTTTTAACAGGGTATGGAGTGAGGGCTCTCTTCCCAAGAGTTGGAAGTTGGGTGTTATCCTCCCCATTCCTAAGCCTGGTAAGGACCATTCCCATGCCTCCAACTATTGCCCTATCACCTTAACATCATGCGTGTGCAAACTATTTGAAAAGATGGTCAATGTCAGGCTTGTGTGGTTTCTAGAGATGGGTTGCTATCTCTCTCCTTCGCAGAGTGGCTTTCGTAAATTACTGTGTACTTTAGACAACCTTATCAGGCTCGAAACATCTATCTGTGAAGCTTTTGCCTCTAAGCAACATCTTGTGGCTGTGTTCTTTGATCTTGAGAAGGCTTATGATACTGCCTGGCACCATGGCATCCTACAACTTCATGCCTTTGGTTTACGTGGTCGCCTGTCTGTGTTGCTTGGAGACTTCTTGACTGATCGTGTGTTTCGAGTCCATGTGGGTTCTACCTCTATGCGCCACTATGTCAGGAGGAAGGTGTTCCACAGGGAAGTGTCTTAAGTGTTTCTCTGTTTGCACTGGCCATTAATGGTATTCTTGACACTGTGCCTGGTGGGGTATCCTCATCCCTTTATGTGGATGATTTATCTATATGGTTTTCTGGCTCCCGCATGTCTGCTATTAAGCTGCGTATGCAACTTGCCTTGCACAAGATTTCTGCCTGGGTCAATTCCAAGGATTTTCGGTTTTCCCCTTCAAAGACTATGGTTATGCACTATTGTAGGATCAGAGGGGTACATCCGGACCCTGATCTCCAGCTTTATGGCAGGAGACTCCGTTGTGTGGCAGAGACGAAATTCTTGGGCCTGACATTTGACCGCCGTTTGACTTGGGTTTCACATTTGGCACATCTTAAAGCATCATGTAGGAAGGCTCTCAATCTACTGAGGATTCTGTCCCATACATCGTGGGGTGCAGATGGAGGACACTCTTGCATTTATTTCAGGTTTTTGTTATCTCCAAGCTGTCATATGGCTGTGAGGTCTACTCCTCTGCCAGTGTCCAGACTAAAAACTCTAGATGCTGTCTATCATGCTGGTCTTCACCTTGCAAATGGAGCTTTTCTGTCATCTCTGATTCTCAGCTTGTTGGTGGAAGCTGGTGTGCCTCCCTGTGATCTACTGCGTCAATCTGTTGCAGCATGGTGCTGGCTCCGGATTCGTCGCCTTCCAGACTCACTTGTCTGTGAGTGTGTGATGCAACAGTCCTGTTTTTTTTATATTATAGTAGACACCCTTGCATGCCTCGTCCATTTGGTTATAGGGTTCGGGATATCGTGGAGGAGTTTGGTTTGTCGGCAGTACCTGTCAGTCAATTCGGATCCCAAGGGTTGCGCCATGGATCTTGCCCAAAGTAAATTTATGCAGGTTTTTTGCAGGCTCAAAGGATTCTGTCGCTCCTCAGTGTCTTACAGTTATTTTCAGAACATTCTTCTAGTCATGACGGTTCTGTGCCTGTGTATACTGATGGCTCTAAATCCATCTCTGGTGTTGGTTTTGGAGTGGTGTTTCCTAATTTTAGCCATAGAGGTAGTCTTCCTTTGGCTGTCTCAGTTTTTACTGCAGTTAACAGCTATTGTTTTAGCCCTGAAGTTGGTGTTTGTTCACCCTAGCAATGATTTTACTACTTTTAGCGACTCTCAAGGGGCGCTTTTGGCCCTGGACTCTTTTAACTCTTCCCATCCTATAGTTTTAGCTATTTTGGAATGGCTGTTCCTCATTTGTCGTCAGGGGAAGAGAGTGGATTTCTGCTGGGTTCCCTCACATGTTGGTGTCATAGGTAATGAAAGGGTAGATGCACTAGCTAAGGCTGCGGCTTTGCGACCTGTACGTGCTCTTTGTCCTCTATCTGCCACTGATTTATGCCCTCTGCTATTATCTGCTGTTTGTGCTTGTTGGCAGTTGAGGTGGGATAGAGTTCCTGTCAGCAAGCTAAAGGAAGTCACGAAGTTCGTCTCTCAGAGAGTTTGTTTTACAATACCTCGTAAGTTAGAGACTGTTCTGGCTCGCCTTTGCATTGGTCATATCAAGCTCACACATGAGTGTGAGTTCCTCATGTGTGTAGGAGTGCAGCCATTCTGTGATGACTGTTTGGTTCCCCTTACTGTCAGGCATTTGCTGGTTGAGTGTCCCAGTTTGGGCGACTTACGTCGGAGGCTGTTATTGAGGCACCGAGGGAAGGGTGATGATTACTGTCTCTCTTCGATGCTTGGAGGAGAGCCTGGTTCCCCTGGGGACGATGTGTTTTTATTTCTGAAGGAGGCTGGCCTCCTTCACCTTTTATGATTGCATTGTTTTTACTTTAATGTCTAGTTTTTTTAAAATGGAGTTTTGCTTTTTAATGTTTTTATGTTTCTACTGCTTATATTATATGACGTTGTTGTTGCGGTGCCATGTGTTCTGTCAATCAATCAATCAATCAATAAATCAATCAATTAACCTTCAAACGCAGTGTTTCCAGGCATCTCGAAATGATCGTATCTTGAATTTGGCTCTCTCTAATATTTTGTTTTTCTCTTGGAAGGAATAGTTCTTGCGAGCTCGTTGGCCTTTGGTTCTTTCTTCCTATCATAAAAAAAAAAAAAAAACTTCAACTATGTTTCGCACGTGGCCAGCAGGCTCAAGCGTGAGAATGGGCGTGGATTAGCTTTAGCTGCCAACAGAAGCGGGGCGAACGATGTACATACATAATAAATTCACTCATTGAAGCACTAATGTCGTACATAAGAACAGTCACGTATGAGGCAATGATGAACGTTTTGAAAAACCATCCCAGTCGAAGTGCGTACAAGGACGGTTAAGCTGAGGGAAACCCACTGCGTCTTCCACTAGAGTTCGTGCCTTCCCATTATAATACAATGTCGCGAATTGGCATAATAACACAATCTCGTGAATTCGTGACAGTGACACAAATGAACTGGAAATGTTCGATGCTTTTGTGATGACGATCACAAGTATTGGAATGTTCTTGAAATCCTAAAGATTTATACATTTATACAGTCTTCACCGGTTTCCTAACAACTTGCAAACCCTATTAAGGATTTCCTAAAGAGGGTTAAGTTCAAACAGTATACTAATTGTGGCAAGAATTAAATATAAATGTTACTCTGAAATCGTTCTCATGAAAAACTTGACTGTTTTTTTTTTTTTTTTAACATACATATTAAAATTTTTGTCATCAGGCTGCACCCCCCCCCCCCACATCACCCAGCCAGAAGGGCGCTCCCCATAGTTTGGGAAACATTGATGTAATGCATTATACTTGTGCACCTCATTCTCTTTTGGACAATTAAATACGATCACGAGAGTAGGTTTTGGACATTATGTAATGCATGAATTTATTATTACTTGGAGAGAACAAATGTCTGTGCCCTAAAGGACACACACACACACACACACACACACACACACACACACACAGACGGAGAGAGAGAGAGAGAGAGAGAGAGAGAGAGAGAGAGAGACGGGGGGGGGGAGCGAAATATGAGATGAAACATTAAATTTAATTTTGTTATCAACTGCACTTTTATACGCACACACACGGATACATGATAGCTGTGTGTGTGTGTGTGTGTGTGTGTGTGTGTGTGTGTGTGTGTGTCTCAGCAGGGTCATTCGTTTATTATTCTGAACCACAAATATTGAAACTTTGATATATGCAATGCATCGTGGAGTTAGTTTTGCTGTAGAATTAGCCGTAATAGTTTAGGAACACGTCCACCAGAAACATGTCTCTAAGCAATAGTACTGCTGTCGGCAATTATCAAAAGTATTCTTCAACGGCTTAGATGTCGAGTGTTAAGTTGAACAAAATAGCTTCCTTGTCGATGCTACATCGAGTTGGTGGGGAGGTATGGTAGGGTGACCTGTCGTCAAGACAGGTTACATTGGGATATCTTCTCACCGTCTCGGATGTACCACGAATTAATGATCTCAGTAATATACGTACATGCCTACATACATATGAGTATATGCTGTTACACAAATCAACTTGCTCATAATTTTTCGCTCTGTTGAGCACCAAATCTCCGTCTCTAAATCTCACCTTCTTTTTCTAGCTGAGACTCAGCTGTCTGAAGCAACTGACAGCAAACCCTTTTCTGTATCCTCCTACTTTCTCTATACTCATTTCAAAGCCAAAGGTGGCTGTTGTGTATATATAAGCAACAACTTCTCTTGCTCTCGTGCTCCTGAACTCGATTCTTCTGAATTCTCTACACTCTGGCTTCGGCTTTCCTGTCATTCTCTGACTAAATATATCTGTGCTGTTTACTTATCTCCTAATTCTACTGACTATCAAAAATTCTTTGACTATCTTACTTCTACGCTGGAACACATTCTATCCATTTCTCCTTTCTCTGACATCTCCATTCTAGGAGATTTCAACGTTCACCACCACCTTTGGCTCTCCTCTCCTTTCACTGATCCACCTGGTGAACAAGCCTACACCTTTTCTATCCTCAATGACCTAGAGCAGCTTGTACAGCACCCTAGCCGTATCCCTGACCGCCTTGGAGAGAGCTCCAACATACGTGACCTCTTCCTTACAACTAATCCTTCTGCTTACACTGTTAATCTTTTCTCTCCATTGGGCTCCTCCGATCACAACCTTACCACCTTAACCTGTCCTATCGCTCAGGTACGGCCTGCGGACCCTCCAAAGAAACGTTGTCTGTGGCACTTTGGAGCTACGAATTGGGAGGCCCTCAGGCAGTGCTTCTTTTGTTTTCCCTGGAATGAGTATTGCTTCCATGGCCGGGAGCCATCTAAGTGTGCCTTGCGCATTACGGAGGTTATTCTCTTAGGCATGGAAGCATACATTCCTTCCTCATATCCTTTGACTAATGCACGAAAGCCTTGGTTAAATCATGCTTCTTAATGCTGTCCGCAACAAGGAGGACCTATAAAAGGTACCGAACCAACCCATCCCTGAATCACATCTTTTATACGTTTCTGCCCGGAATCGTGCTAAGTCTGTTCTTCGCTTTGCTAAAAATAATTTCATCCGTAATAAATGCTCTCAACTCTCTAACTCGAATTCTTCCGCTCCTTCTGGCACCTTGCCAAAAACTTTTCTAACAACTTTACCTCATCATCCTTCCCTCCTCTGTTCTACTCTGATGGCTCTGTAGCTATTTCTTCTACTGATAAAGGAGATCTCTTTGCCTAGACTTTCTCCTCCAATTCCACCTTAGACGATTCCGGTGCTGTTCCTCCATCCCTTTCCTCCTCTGACTTGCTCATGGCTTACATTAAAATTTTTTCAGCTGATGTATTTTCTGCTATCACAGGCCTCAATACTAATAAGGAATATGGGCCTCATGGAGTCGGTCCTGTTGTTCTCAAGAACTGTGCTTCTGTGCTTACACCCTACCTAGGCAAACTCTTTTGCCTGTGTCTATCAACTTATACCTTTCTTTCTTGCTGGAAGTTTGCCCTCATTCAGTCAGTCCCAAAGAAGGGTGACCATTCTCAACCCTCTAACTATCGTCCAGTTGCTTTAACATCCTGTATCTCAAAAGTTTTTGAGCCTATTCTTAATACAAAAAAATTAAAGCATCTTTCCTATTACAACCTTCTTTCTGATCGTCAGTATGGGTTCCGTCAGGGACGCTCCACAGGCGATCTTCTCACCTACGTTTCAGACTCCTGGTGATCCTCCTTTCTGGACTTTGGCGAAAGCTTTGACATTGCACTTGACATCTCAAAGGCTTTTGATCGAGTCTGGCATAAATCTTTAATTTTCAAACTGCCCTCTTACGGATTCTATCCTTCTATCTGTGCCTTCATCTCTAGCTTCCTTTCTGGTCGTTCTATAGCCGCCGTTGTAGACGGCCATCGTTCTTCTCCTAGATCTATTAACAGTGGTGTTCCTCAGGGCTCTCTCCTATCACCAACTCTCTTCCTTTTATTCATCAATGACCTTCTAAGCTGTACATCTAACCCTATCCACTCATACCCTGATGACTCCACCCTTCACCTTTCCATTCGATTCCCACAACGTCCATATCAGCAGTTACTTCAACAAACAAGGGATGAGGCTATGGCACACCTAATATCTGACTTGGCTCGTATCTCTGACTGGGGTAAAAATAATCTGGTTGTTTTTAATGCATCAAAGACTCAGTTTTTGCACCTATCAACCCGACAAAATCTTCAACAAGTATACCCACTAATGTTTAATGATATTCAGCTTAATCCTGCATCATCCTTGAACATGCATGGTGTTTCATTTACTCGGGCCTTATCTTGGAAAGATCATATTACATCTCTTGTAAAATCTGCTTCCAAGAGATTGGGTGTGCTAAGCCGACTCCATTCCTTCTTTACCCCTGCACAATTGTTGACTCTATATAGGGGTTTTATCCGCCCCTGCATGGAGTACAACTCTCATGTGTGGGGAGGCTCCCCACATACAGCTCTTCTCAATAGGGTGGAGTCAAAGGCTGTTTGCCTCATTAACTCTCCTCCTCTTACTGACTTCCTTCAACCTCTGTCTCTCCGCAGCACTGTTGCATCTTTATCTCTTTTCTATCGCTACTTTAATGGTCCCTGCTCCTCTGAACTGTCTACTTGCATTCCTCCACCTCTACGACGGGCGCGTATCACCCGTCTGGCAGCAAACTCTCATCCCTTTTCTGTCCAACTCTCTAATGCAAGAGTTAACCTTTACTTCCAGTCCTTTATTTATGCAACAGGTCAACTCTGGAACTGTCTCCCTCTGTCTGTATTTCTTGCTTCCTATAATCTCCAGTCTTTCAAACGCAGTGTGTCCAGGCATCTCGAGATGATTGGATCTTGAATTCGGCTCTCTCTTGTATTTTGTTTTTCTCTTGGAAGGAACATTTTTGCGGGCTCGTTGCCTTTGGTTCCTTCTTCCTCACATAAAAAAAAAAAAAATCGACACCTTCATTCTCGCTACTGAGTAGTAACAGTTGGAATATCTTCTTTTAATTCTATGTCTGAAGAATACCGTTCGAGTCTTATATTTCTTCCTCATCATGTTCACCATACGTGTTAGCCATTAAGTAGTACATAAACTGGCGATAACAAATTATATCAAGTAAATATTGTACCTCCATTCTATCCAACTGTACACCGACCATTCCCGTCTTTACCCGTAGAAAAAATCCAGTATGTATTTTATTAAGTTGAATCTTGAGATGAAGTTTGAATCATCTCGCAGCGGTGCTACATAGGTATTTTTGGCTGTTCTGACGTGGATTTTCAAGTATGCTATAAAGATGATAAATGGCCAACGCAACTGGCGTATATATGATTTTCTTGTATTATTATTTCACTTTAATATAATAATAATAATAATAATAATAATAATAATAATAATAATAATAATAATAATAATAATAATAATAATAATAATGATGATGATGATGATGATGATGATGATGATGATTATTATAATAACTAGAATTCTGTAACTGTCCTACGGACAGTCACTGGTCTCCATCTACTGTTTCTTACATTGACCTTGACCCCATTGAAGAGATATGGATTTTTTTACTATTAGCAATGGTCTTTGCCAGGACACATAACCTGGGCCCTTCAGATTCCCTGTGCAGTCTCCGGTTTTCCTGGAATCGTTGCGAGACACTAAATAATATTACCAGTGAAAACCATAGTCTCCGCCTATGTAGAAGGTGGAGACTGCTAATAACATTATTATTGTTATTGTTATTATTATTATTATTATTATTATCGAAAGGTATTCTGCATGTCAGTTTCATTTTATGTCAGCGTGGCTTCTGAAAGGCAGACGAAAGCTTTAAAATACTTCCCTGGCAATGCATACAAGTCAAGGTTGCTGGACCATGCAGGTTTTCTGTTCCTGCCAACAAACCTAAAAGATTGTGTTGAGAAAGTAGAAAGTTGAGAATTGGTGAGTTTTGGATGGTTAGATTTATATTGTTTGGTACTAAAGAATCCTCAAGTGAGTCATGAAGCCACTCGTCACTGGACTTACTTTTAGTTTGGAAATAGGATGTCCTTTAATACTGTTGAAGAAACAGTGGCTCAATCAAGTGGGTGAAGTGGGCTTGCTGTGCTATGTTACTGTTTTCAAGCTGAGTCTTTCTAAGAGTTCAGAATTCGTTTGGGTTAATACGGAGTATGGACAGAGTTATTACCCATGCATGGACAACCATTCCGAGTTAAGTTTACTAGGCCAAGCTAAATAGGACAACAACTAAGAAATGTAAATAATGTTATATGTACCCTATCCAGAGGAAATCTTGTAGAGTGTCCCATATGGACATGGTGAAACAGTATTATAAGTGAATTGAGTCCATATATCATAGAGCTTCAACTATTAGCCAACTGTAGATTGACTTTTGTCGAGGTGCTTAGAAGGATAATCTGACCTTAGATACGACAGGCAAGTGAGGAGAGAATCAGGAAGTGAGAGTCTTGACAAACTTCCCCACTTGAAGTGAGAGTGCACTTGACTGCAGTACTCTTTAACTACGAGGAAGAATTCCAAAATAAAGCAGGTCTGATGGGCGTAATTAGGCATAATGTAGGCAATAGCTCTTCTAGACAGGTGAAGCAACAGTCGTTCAGTGTGAACTTGCTGAATCAAGCCATCCTTCAATGAGGTTTGCACTACATGCGCAGCACAGCTTGACAGAACCATGTCGGACTGAGTAGTGCTCACCAGACACTTAGTTCTAAACCAAACTAGGGGTAGGCAGTAGGAAGGAGGTGCTTCGTAAGTACCTACACGAATGGTGGTAACATGCAGCTCTCCTTTGCAAAGCAAGTTTTTGCATGTTGGTGAGTCTTATATCGCGTTACCAAAGTCATAACTGGCATGAAATACTGTACACTTTCCCTTCAGTTTCCTACTGTTTGTACTTCATTAGATACTGTTCGTATTTATTTTTGAGCTTACCTAGTGTGTGAATATATAAACAGGTAGTCTCAGGCATAAGATATTTCTTAATTTTCTAATACTGTTGTCAGCTTTCAAGGTGTATCAGTAAGTTATCATTACTGTGTAATAAATAGCTCAATATTATTTTGGCATTTAGCTCATAGTTGTGTGTAGAGTGTTCTTATTGCGGTTGTATAACATTAATATTGTCATTATTACCAGCCGCGATAGCGAAGCTATTATTGTTTTCAGTGTGAGTGTATGTGTGTGTGTGTGTGTGTGTGTGTGTGTGTGTGTGTGTGTGTGTGTGTGTGTGTGTGTTAGCATGAAAACTTCGCAGCCGCTCAATATATCGCATAATCTTACAGGTGTGTAGTACGTAAAAAAATAGATCACGAGTTCGAATTTGGTGAAAGTAGTTTAAGATCCGTGTGTCTGTTACCACGATGACTTTGCAACCGGTCAAGACATCACAAAATATTACAGATGTGTAGGAGGAATGAAAATCTCGTACATGTTCGAAACTGGTGAAAGTAGGTCAAAGGTATGTGTGTCTGTTACCACGATCACTTCGCAACCGCTTAAGGTATCATCACAAAATTTTACATGTGTGCAGTAGGGATGAAAATCTCATATGAGTTCGAAATTGGTGAAAGTAAGTCAAGGTCAAGGTCATATTCCGAGTCGCGCTAGATATGTATCTGCTCGAAGCTGGTGTGATTCCCCTCTTGGGCCCTTGGGGGGGCCTCTAGTTATATTTGTTGTTGCATGGTATTAATATTGATTAATTCTCATTAATATCTAATATGCTGCGAATTACTCAGATCCGTAACAACACCCACCTGACGAAAGTGTATTACATATTGCATTGTAAGTCCTGTATCTGTTACCGTATATTGTCTTCTAGTATGTCGTCGATCATAACAAAATATTATAGCATCAGCTCGAATGCTCTTTTTCTCAGAATTACCTGTATACCGAAACACATGGACAAATATTGTTCAGGGCCAACTCCATCAAACCAACAGGTAGAGGGTGTTACATTGCTACCACCACCACCACCACTGCTACTACTACTACTACTACTACTACTACTGGTACTACTACTACTGTCACTATTGTTATTATTATTATTATTATTATTATTATTATTATTATTATTATTATTATTATCATTATTACTGTACTTTCGTTGTTATTGTCTCCTAAGAAATAGCTTGATATCAGTGCACAAAAATACCCCTCTTGGGGCTTTGTAGTATAAATCTACCTTATGATTTTGATCCAATGGCTTACTTTCTTTCCCTCTATCCTTTTTCTTGGCATCATCGGGTGATTTATTCAGCTTAGGAGAAACGTTTCTCTGTGGATGGAAGCCTGTCCTAAGTTTACGTAAACTAATATTGAAGTGTTAAAAAAAAAAAAAAGGTCTTTAGATTTAGAAGGTTAAAAAACATGACGAGTAACATTACTTGTTTTATTTATTATAATGGAAGTAATTATGGAACAGTGAGTACTTTTTCGGAAATAGGGTTGCAGTATATTGCAGTTCCATAAAATAACAGGCTCCTGTGCCATGAAACTTAGTACTAATCTCCCCCTACCACCTCCGTCTTTCCTTTTCTTGCTGCGTTGTATGAAGCATTCTCGGCAATTGCTCCTGAGAAGCAGAGGAGGCAGCAGTAAGGATTAGCGATATGAGAGCGGAAGCCTTTAGTACTGCTTGTAAATCTGGCGTGTAACTGCGTGAGAACTGTAGGACCCACGGTGCTGCAATTTGTGAAGGAAACACCGCACTCAGTGGCCGGGGAAAATGGCAGACCTCGCTTGGGGGAGCAGCATTTGTGTTGAAAATATGGGTAAAGGGAAGAAGGAGGGAAGAAAACGGAAATGGGGGTGAAGAGTAACGTGAAAAGGAAGGAAGGACTTTAGAGAATGAGTATGAGAAGAAAGCTAGTCCGGAAATATATATATATACTATATATATATATATATATATATATATATATATATATATATATATATATATATATATATATACACAGGTATATGTGTGTGTGTGTGTGTGTGTGTGTGTGTGTGTGTGTTTTATTGAAGAGTTACTACAGTGACAGCATTGTTTATTTTATACGGGTAAGGTTTTTTCTCAATGCTTCTGACGAGGATACGATGAATAAAGGCGAGTCTATCGTTAATGCAGCGCTGATTTAAGGAGAGACTTCCAGTTCCATGCCAACTACGGATACCCAAAGAAAGAAAGAAATTTGATCATAAGACGACGAATAGACACATTTATGTCCTAATAACCACCACAAGAAGCTTCTCGAAACATTGACCTCTATCTGCAGAGAGGGATTATGAGAAGGCCATGAAGAATTTAACACATTATTATGTGAAACCTACTTACACCGACGTACAAATGAATCTGATTATCTATTACAGAACAAGATGAACCTTCAACCTCATCAGGAGAAACAGCTGTTGCCCACCAACAAGTCCTCTTCAAGATGTGAATCTGGTGAATCAGTAGATATGGAACATTGGTGACTGTTGTCGCCTAAATTTTCGATATATAGGCTTCACCACAACCACATTGTCTAAGAGTATAACTACTCACCTACAGGATGATGCAATCAACGCCACAACAACGGAAATCATAATCTTACCTTAACCAGACAACAACTTAAAGACCAAACTATTATCTTGGATAGAGAAGCTTACAGGAGGAGGCTAAGGATCACAGAAGCTGTTTACATCTACACCAAAAAACCTACCATAAACATACAACTGCCCGAATCTTCTCTCCCATCAGGCAATAGACTACAGGTCGCTATATGATAGACTGAGTTTCCTCAGGTGTGCCCTACACTCTGATTGGTTGATTACCTGCCATCTCCCGTGACCTGATCCAGCAATGAGGTATAAATTTCAGCTCACCTATCACCATCGTGACCATCCTTCATTTCAGCTTCAACATTCCACCAAGCACTATTTCCTGAAGATAGCCTACTGATGGGTGAGAGATTTTTCAAGAAATAAAAATCAAATATGGAAACTTACTCAACACACTGAACCATGAACAATTGAACATCCTATCGTCGTCAGAAGCAGTGAGAAAATGACATGTAGTTTGATCAGTTCGGTCACCATTATATACTTCAATAAAACACGTATTGTACATGGCCTCCTTGTAATATATATATATATATATATATATATATATATATATATATATATATATATATATATATATATATATATATATATAAGCCGCTGTGAAAGTATTCTTTAAGAGTCTTGCCTCACGGTGATTTATTTTACCAGAATCTTAGATCAGATCTCTGATGTCCTGAAAGTGCGGTCGCTGTAAAGTGACTTATGTTGACCTGATACAGTAAAGCCATCTTGCCGCTAGGAAATCAGAACACTAAGGGAGATGTTTGAGGGCGAGTCAAGCTCTTTCAATTCTATCGTTTTCAGCCATTCAAAGTCACTGTGAGGGCTCATCTCAACCTATAAACTGTGTAAACTTTAACACTATTTCCACTGCCACCGATGAGTCCACACTCATTATAGCATAGTCCCTCCTTAAACATTTACATACAAACCTTCCTCAGTAGTCACAAGACCTCTGCTCCCTTGCTTTGCTTTTGAACCGTCTCGTACATTCAATGAATGGTTAACGTCCCCATTTTATTCTTTATTTTATTCCTTCTTCATCGTCACTCGGTAACTTGATACATGGTATGTTTGTTGCTGAATAAATCATAGGTGACCTTTTTAAAGTTCGTGATACATTCCTCATATGCATTGATGTCATTAATATTCTGTTGTCATTAATAAGTCATTGTTAATGATTAGCTTATCAATATCACCACTCTTCATTATTTTTACTTCACTGTTTTATGGGTAAGAATGCTTTTATTATATCTGATATTGTTTTGTCATTCCCCAACTTTGAATTAACCTAGTCATGGTGATAACTTTATTGTATGTGATTGTTTTTACCAATCTTTACTTTTTAATTTTTATTATTTATCATATTAGTACAGTGCTCCATTTCCTACCCGTAGACTGGGAATGGCTTAATGTTACACCTGAATTGTTTCTGAGAACAAGAATATTGCTTTCAGGGTTGATTTTATTCATCAGTGGTAAATGTAGCGTTGCCTGTCAGTCTCATTGTACCCCTTTCGAGATACGGGGAATCGAGGCTAAGTTAATGGAAACCGGAACCTAAGGCTAGATTTCCAGGCCATAGCATTATCAAAATATAAAATAAAAATAAAACCTGAACCCTGTATTGATCTCTTACCTATTTTTTCCCTAGGAGACGCCAGACCATTGAGCTTGTCGCGAAGGAACTTCAGAGGTCTAAAGATTTGGCCGTAGCTAAAGGATTCAGACCTGTGTGAATAATGCACTGTACTGTTACTACGATCAGTGCTGTAAATTTCCGTTCATTTCTCTTTGGCTATCGTAATTGTTAGATGTATTTATCTCCATTCCTTGTGTCTAATTCATTGTCAGAATAACACTAGTCTGTGTGTGTGTGTGTGTGTGTGTGTGTGTGTGTGTGTGTGTGTGTGTGTGTGTGTGTGTGTGGCGAGGAGGTGGCAGACCGGTCGCTGCAAATGGTGTACTCTGGTTCTTGGCATAAATGAGCATAATCTGCTAACATGAAGCACGATAATGAAGCAAGTAATGGAGACTGTCATCCCCTTATCTCATCAATTTATTATGCCATAAATTAATTACCCCTGGCTAGGCCATACGTGCACAAGTCACCCCTCACTTTATCCGCTATAAATGCAACAAAATATACTTAGAGGAAATAATATCCTTACGTTACTGTCAGTGTACAAAGATATATGATGTTTATTCAGAAAAAGTTTTGGCAGTGCAGTACTCATCTGCTTACTATTTTAAGATCAGAAATATTTAGCAGTGAAGAACATAGTGTATCACAGTTTTTCAAATGGACAAATTATACCAACCTAATGGAACTGTGTTTATTGTGATAGTATTTCAGTGTCCACTGCAAGAGAGCCCAAGTTAACCCAAAATTGTTCTGTACTCCTAAGAAACGCCATTACAATATGCGGGTATAACTTATTCCCGAAGAGACATATAACATCACACTCGTCCATGGTACTACTAGTAATCATTCTAATCCCTGGTACAGACATCGCCAGTAAGGTGATCACGAAACTCGTGTCGTAAACTGATTTTCAGGTACTGATCGTTGCAAGTGAATTTTTTTATTGGTTACACTGTGGCCATTGCTGTTTTGATAGGTAAGGCTGGTAGTTTTCGAAGTTAGTGGGCAGGAAGTGGTACGATTTGTTTATAGTTCGAGTTCCTTAACGTGAGGGTGACTTTCGTCCCTTTGCAGCTCATTTCTCCACGTCTCAGTATCAGCGCTCAGGATGGAGAGATTGATATCTATTTCTAGTCAAAGTGATCAGAGTATAGCCAATGCCTTAAACACTCAAAAATTGTGTACTTAGAGCCAAAGGAAAAAAATAACTATTGCCCAAGTTATCCCTGCTTGTCTTTGTAGGCGAATAAATGGTTGCTGATAAAAAGTAAAACAGTACCGAGAGAGAGAGAGAGAGAGAGAGAGAGAGAGAGAGAGAGAGAGAGAGAGAGAGTTGGGAAAACAGGGATAGAACAACTGAAGGAGAGTCAAGGTGGCAGGGCGAGGAGGGTGGGAAAATCAATAATCAGCTTGTTGATCGTGCAGCTCCCTGTCCCGTCCGTCTTCCAGTCTTCCTCCATCCCACTCTCCACCATTAAAACCCAGAACCCAGTATTATCCTGGCGGTAATTACGGACCACCGCAGGTTTTCGTGATCAGGTAAATGGAAGGTCAAGATATACAGGACGTAGAGGGTTCAGGACAAGATTAACTCAAGCCATCACCGCTTATCATGTGTGTGTGTGTGTGTTTGTGTGTGTGTGATGCTAAAAATAAGGAAATAATGCCCCAGATCATGAAAAAAATTAAGTTGAATGCAATAAAGCTAATGTTATATTCATAAATTTTTACGTACCACTACCAAGAATAACTGCACTTACAAATATTTTCATCGGAAATTGAAAAAATTGCCAAGGAAGGCTTTTACTCACCTTAAATTAGTTTGAAATAAATAATGGCTAAGCTTATCAATAATGTAAATCGCAGGGCATATATGAAAACCGTCACTGAACGATACTAGACACGCAGTATTGTTATTTTAAGATAGTATGTAGCCCTTCTCACATTCATTTACGATATTTTTAAAAATCACTCTAGTCACTAGCTCTCACACACAGCCACCCTCGCATTCTTTCTTAAATTCTCTTCCATACGCTCCCTCACTTTCTCAAACCATCTCACTCGTTCAAAGTCTGCAAGTTGCTGATATTTTCTCCTCACACACACACTTATCACACTCGTTCACTCAGTATTGCTATTTTTCGCGCTGGTTCATTGTCATTATTGAACCCTGTCTTCCTTCCTTACACTCATTTACCACTTAATTTCGCTATCCATTGCTCACGCTAGCACTGCCTCACTTTCATTCACCTGTCATACAAACACGCTCACCCCCTCTCATTCCTCGTCCACCCTTTCATTAGCGCACACACATCCTCTCTTAATTTCACTCATTTGCACTATCACGCTATCATTCACATGACTTATTTTCACACGCACACACCATCTCAGTCTCTCATTCACTTTTACAATCATTTCCTCATTCACTGTCACTCACTGTCCCATACACTCTCGGAAACTCATAAAACACTTTCCCCTTGAATATCTCAGACACCCTCCCCGTCACTCTCTCATCCTTTATGGTCGATTCTAAAACTGCAGCCATATTTCCTTACCCCACATCAACTGCTGCATCACATGTTTCTCATTGATCACTGCCTGAAACTTTAGATTAGGTTAGGTTAGGTTAGATTAGGTTACTTAGGTAGGTTAAGTTGTTAAATTATTTAGGTAGGTTAGGTCAGAATCCTTTTGCCCACCCAAGAAGTACACTGGGTAAGTACAGACTATTTAGTTTCCTATCGCAATGAAATATCGCCTTCTAAGGGATAGGATAAATACAACTGTAATTTGGTGGCACGAATGTCGGTAGAAAAAAAAACTGTCGAAATTGGCGACTTTGGCACAGTTGTGGACAAAACCTTAATACTGTTAAGGCAGTAACTTACAGTAATAAAAACTGTTTATTTATCGCTAGAGGTAAAGGTTTCAAGCTCAAGGTCAAGGTCAGCCAGAGCATAAATATGAGATAGTTGGCCACAAAACGACTTCCTGATGATCCAGAATATCAGTCTCGGTGTCATAAGATCGAGTTACAAGTTTAAACCCAGGAAATCCATCAGGCAACATCGTCATATAAAACGAGATCATAAGGCCAGTCACGTGATCGCAAAGTCCGCTTGCTCTTTGAAGGGAATAAACTATAAGCGATTTTGTGTGGCCTAACTAGTGAATCGTCACAGTTAGACAAAAGTGATGACGGTGTTGTTCATGACCCAGTGACACTGAGTACTGATCGTCACACACACACACACACACACAAAAAAAAAAAAAAAAAAAAAGGTCTTGTCGCTGAAGAGAGAAAGGAGAAAAAATCTATTGACGGGTTAAGGGGCATTGAAAAAGTTGCCTTTGTTTTAACCAGTCTGGGAATTTGGAAGTGATTCACGTTCGCCAGATTATGTTTTGGCCCTGAGCACATTACACATGTAACATCCACAACCAATCTGAAAATTATCACAATTTTTGTTTAACACACTTCACGATATACCCAACTGAATTATGATCAAACACAAAGCTAGTATTCGGTGTGCATGGGATATTCTGTTAGAATAAAGCTTCCAAGTCTCTTACGTCAGCGAGAATATGGGCATTGTGCTGCCGTGCGTGACTTGCAGCCCTCCCTTCCGCCGTGATCATCGTCAGTGTCGGTCTAGCGTCAGCAGTTGTCTCGGAGAAATGCATAATCTGAGGAAAAATATGGGTCGTGATGGCGCTGCTTCCATTAGCCGCGATTTCGTGTTAATCTTGGGGTCAACTCCTCCCCATCAACCTCTGCACCACCACCTCTCTCTAGGGGTAGGAGGGGGAGGGTTGAAGGGAGGGGGAAGAATGGTTGCATGGAAATCGTTTATAGTTTGATTTTGATTTAGGGCGCCTTCCCACCGAGACTTGAATCGGCTTCGTTTAATGCATTTGTCCAGTTGTGTAGGCCAGGATATAAGCTGGACAAAGAATATGTTTCACGGTTTCATATTCTGATCATTCTGCATTTCATTTTCACCAGCATATTTTCATAATTCTGCTTCTCATTTTCACCAGCATATTTTGATCATTTTCCTTCTCATTGTCACCAGCATTAGTCTGTCAGTAAGAAACAGCTTGCCAAGAACGTGGCTCAGTGCAAAGGAGTGTCTCTTCACTTTTTATCCCAACATAAACAATCGGACAGTTTTAACCAGAATTTGTCAGATTCTGGTCTCAGTGTGAATAGATTTTTGTACCCGATAGTAGCCATTGTGTTCGTGAAGAATACTAGAGTGGATTCAGGCTATACATATTGAGGATGAAAAGAAATCACAATACTCCTATCCTGATACTCTTGTGCTGAAACTGCATAAAAAGATAATGAACTGGACCTAGGAATGCACGCCTCTTTTGACAGTCTTCGTTATAATCAGTGTGGTTGTCGAGATTTAGCAACACCTCTTCCTTGGCAACTTATTGAGCACATTATACATTATTATTCTCTTGTGTATTTTTGATGAATATGTCAATATTAAAATGAGATATAACATACAAGTGAGTGTTAATGGCGTGCCTGTGAAGTGAAGCCAGTAGGCTATACCGGGGGCTTGAACTGTGAATGAGTGTAGCCCATTTATTGGCCAGATTTTGGTTAGTTCCAGTTGGTTCTCATTCTATATTTTTTTATGCATACTGTTGGGCGTTACCTTATCCTTAGGTGGAAAAAACAATCTGGATGATGATGAAGATGATGATGATGATGATGATGATGATGATGATGATGATGATGATGATGAAGATGATGATGATGATGAAACAGGTGTTCAAATCATCTGGGACACTTACCCGACCATGTACCCCAAGACCCTAGGATTCCTCTCCCTCACTCTCGATAAACCTTTCACACGCTGCTAATGGAACCGCTCTAATTGACTTTGAAATTCTGGTGACTCTCAGGAGCTTATCAGAATAGTTAGCTTTCCACTTTCCGATAGGTGAATCCGCGGTTCGTACTCAGAGCCAATTATATTACAGTTAACCACCGTCCACTTAGATACATCATTGTTATTGTATTGATGTTGCCAGAATAATTTACTCAACAAAAGGAGGGCTACTGGAGGAATGATGAAGGCTGTATCTAACATCACCTGCTCAAAGTTTAATCTGATTTGAATTAAGTCGACCGGAGATAGCAAAAGCAAAGTAACATATACGTCATAGGGGTGTAGGGCTGAACACTGCTGGCAGCTATTCTGGGTACACCATGGCTTCATTTCTCGTAGGTTAAAGAAGCTCATAGCACCTTTCCCTAAGCATTTATTTTGTTTGTTAACCTTACTGGCCTCTTCTGTGTTACATAATCTTTCCAATATCGTCATACCCTGCATAGACAGCGTAGAAAAGGATGTAACCACTCATGTCCAAAAATAAATATTTAAGGAGAAGGTGTTAGGGAGCCTTCTTACCCGACCAGGAGTAAGATGAAATAGCGCTGAGCACGAATGGCCTTAGCACTTCTTGCATAACGATTTATTCTGCACACTACACTTCAGGATCCTTTTGTAAGATACTGAAGAAAGCCATGTCGATGTCAAAATAAACAGCATACAAGACAACCTATATGTGTAATAAGCAGAATGTATCGCTAAGGAAGAAGTGTTACGAAGACTTCTATGGCCTTTAAAATACAAGTAAGATGTGGTCGATGATGCCAGTGTAGTCAATGAATCCGTTCCTCGTCGGCTTGGTAGTTTTTCCAGCATATTTTCCTTGTCCATTAGCTTGCACATGACACCTACGTAATCTTTTGTATGTTGACGTTTTCTTTTAATTTCCAGTATTGCTTGTACAGAAATAAACTGATGAGGAAATGATTCTAGGGAGCCTCCTGAACATCTTCATTCCGATGACGTACTTGTTTTATTCCTGCTATATTTTGATGCTTATTTTTCCGCTGAAGGGAGACTTTGAACTGGAGGAGTTAGATATTGCGTGCAGTAACTTCCTCGCTATAATGTAATGTACCTTCCTTAAGCTTGATATAACTGATTTACGTTGGTGCAGTGGTAACGTTCCCGCTTACCAACTGGTGGACGGGAGTTCGCGCCTCGCTCAGGTTGCGAAAAGTTTCACTGACGAAGTGGGTGGTTACTGTCCCCCTTGAGCAAGGGGACGGGTGTGTGCGTGTGTGAAGGTCACAGCCTTGCCCTTAGATCGGACTATATGAGCTCTCAGCTCCCTTCTGGGAGGGTAAAAAGCTGACGATCACGACCATCAAGTGATCATGACCGACCCGGTGAATTACACACACACACACACACACACACACACACACGGATTTATGAGATCCCGACGCCATTTTGAGACAACAGGACAGCGTGGTTACGTCCCGGGACGCCAAGGATGCTGCACCGCACGGCAAGGATGCTGCACCGCACCAGTTCCCTTCCTTCCCATATACAGGATACAGGAGATCTGGAAGGTAAGAAAAGAGTAAGATGCTAAGACAGGAAGAAGGAAGGAGCAAGAGACAAAGAAGATGGATGAAGAAAAGGAAGACAGTACGGAGGAAGGGTGGAGACCAGGGAGACGAAAAGGATAAGGGCAGAGGAACCGAGAAGCAAATGAGAGAGAGAGACTCAAGGAGAAGAGGAGGAAGGGTAGGAAAACTGGAGCAAAGAAAACTGGCAGGAGGAGTGTAGGAAGGCACGGAGGTAAGGATGTAGTGAAGGGAAAGTGTGCAAGGACTGGAAGGAGAAGGGAGTGTAGAAAAAAGGGAAGACAGCAGGATAATAACTGGGGTTTTAGGGGAGAAGGAGGGTGAAGGAGGCTAGAAGGTCAAGAAAACAGGAGGAAAGGAGGATGGCAGGAAAACAGGACAGGACGTAGGATATAAGGAAAACATGTAGGACTGTACGAGACAAGGAAAAAAGAATGGAAGAGAAGAACACACAAAAAGACAGTAGGAGGATGCTAGGAAGACAGGAGAGAGGCTGTACAAGACAAGGAACTTATAGGTGGCTTTACATTGAGTGACAAGCCAAATGGTTTCCTGCCAGCCAAGAAACCATTTACAACAGTGAGTGGTAACCATATAACCAAACCATACGTGCTTCCTACGTGTCAAGTGGGTTGGTGGAGGGTTAGTGCCCCTCCCTGTAAAACAAATAACTCAGAGTCAAATGGCCACCCCGTACGGGATTATGGCGTCTGGCAACATATATATATATATATATATATATATATATATATATATAGATAGATAGATATATATATATATATATATATATATATATATATATATATATATAGACAGACAGACAGACAGACAGAGATAATATATATATACTGTATATATATATATATATATATATATATATATATATATATATATATATATATAAAGAGAGAGAGAGAGATAATATATATATATATATATATAACCATTGGAGCCCAGTGTCCTCAATATAGGACGGAACTGGGAATTTTCAAAAGTTAATGAAGTAGGGAGCCCCCGGGTAGGGACCTATGAGCTTCGCGACTGAGCCGATAGGCGGAGGGTGGTACGCTTAGTACCCTCCCAGAACAGTGCCTCGCCCAGGACCCCTGGGATCGAATGGGATATATATATATATATATATATATATATATATATATATATATATATATATATATATATATATATATATATATATGAGAAAGTGGAGTAACTTTGTATTTCTTTCTTTCTGTCCTCTATGGAAATCGAAAGAGATGCATATGTAAGTTTTAAAACCACTGTAACAGGTGTAACTTTTTATGACGAATTTAGATGTGTACGTCAAGTGGGGTTGGTGGAGGATTAGTGCCCCTCCCTGTAAAACAATTAACTCTAAGCCCTTGGCCACCCTGTCTGGGATACATGGCGTCTGGCGATGAATGAATGAATGAAACAATACTGATGCTAAAGTGGTGCTCGTGATGATCAAGATTATTACGAATTAGAAATAATCAAGTCAACGTGGTGGAAATATAGTAAACAATTACCTGATTTTTTTTTTTTATAACCATATCATTACTAACTAAATCGGGCAGCATGGGTGGGCGGATTAGTGGGCGGGGCAGGGAGGTTTGGGAGGGTGGGCACGGTTGGTGAGTGTTGGGTAGTGGGAAAATTGGTCCATAGTACGAAGAGGTCCGTGAAGGATATATCCTTGTGGAAATGTTCCCAAAGAGGAATATAGATTCAGTGGGTAGCATGGGACCCTGAGGATCATCTTCCACAGAGGGTGTAGCTGTTCAGAGTCCCAGGCACTGCCGGTATGCACGATCATAGGGTTTTACCCGGGCAACGCCGGGTACCCCAGCTAATATGTAATAACATTTAAGGGAAAAACAGACAAGAATACGGCCTATGTTGTCCTTGCTCCTAGGCTGATTCTTTGGTGATATTTTCGGCGTCTTCCGCCAGGAAAAGTCATCAACACCTCTTTATCAAGTGAAATAGCACGTTTCACTGCCTCGTCTGAGGGTGATAACAGTCCTGCCACTAAGATGAATTTTAGATAGCGTAAAAGAGGACTCATAATATCTATTTTGCATTTTATTCTTTAACATTATCTCACGTGCTAATTATATTGCTAATCAGAAACATATTAGGGTATGTGAATATTGTGTAATATGCAGAACTTACTGCTACGGGATGACATCTAACAAAATCTCCAAAGCCACTAATACCAGAACCCTCTGTCATGACCAGCATCCTCTTTAAGGTTTCCTGTTACTGAATAATGATATAGTTTAGTTTCAGACAATTATCAATCGAAACTCTACTGGTTCTATGTACCATTCATCCAAACCGTACTATCCCTTGATTCTTCTGACAACATCCTGTTCATACGAAGACGCAACTCAAGCATTCCGGAGAAAAGAAGCTACGAATAATGGATAAGAGGAGACAGTTTCTGGGATTCAGTCAGGTTAAGTTTTGAAGTGGACTTAAAATTTACTGTTCGAACAGTGTATGCGAGTCTGTTTCAGTATAGAAAATTTGTGTCATTGGTTGAAGGGAAAAAAAAAGTCTCAATATGACGTCTCTGCTGAAGAAAGGAAAACCAGTACCTTCCCACTTTCCATACTAAATCTGTGCGGGATATATCATAAGTCAGTCCTTGACCCACCTCGCCTTCTTCGTGGACAATTGTTATCACCGACACTAGTTTGGAGAAACCACAGTCCAATTAAAACTTCATCCAGGGACAAGATTAGTAATATCCGTGGGCTCATACAAATCCTGGAATATCATGCAAATCTCTTGTTACCCGTCCCCGCACCGGAGGGGCTTGGGGACGGGTTTAGTTTTCACTTGGTTTGTCTGTCTGTCTGTCTGACTGACTGACTGTTAACTTTACGCGAAAACTACTGGTGCGATTTTGACTAAAATTGCAGGGATGATGGGCTACGACCTTCTGATAACCCGATTAAATTTTGGGCTAAACTGGGCTAAGACCCACGCTATAGGCCTAAAAATGTTATTTTTTTTTTCCGCCATAATTACTTTCAAATTCGTCATATCGACATGAAACCAAAACCTAGAGATGCATCTTTCAAATTTGCATCCTATAACATGCCTCATTACATCAGGGGGGTCACCCCCCAAGTTAGCGGTAGGGGGGGGGGTCAGTGTCAGGTGGGTCGGGCCAAAAATTTCAAATGGGCATAAAATCTTCAAATTTCACGCGATTTGCTCTAAATTTGATATGTGACATCTTTAACTAGATATCCTGTTGTGTTTATACGTCAGCACCAAAATGATTGCCGGGGACGGGTTTGCTCTACTGCGGCACCGCTTCTTGTTGAATGATAGTTAATTTAATTCGTACTGGAAATCCTTTACAAGAAAGGAACCCTTGGATGTTTGTTGGGAGCTGCCACACAAAATACTAGATGTAGATACAGTGCAAGCAAGACGTCTCAGACAGCTGTGGAGGCATTTACTGGTATCAACAGGTAGTTTGATGGCATCTGTCGACAACTTCGTTCACGCTTGCGGAGGCAGTGACAAGCAGCGATATGACGCCACCTTTGCACCTGCAGTCGTGGCTGGCCTATTACCACCACCTGCATTCAAGCTGGGATTAGCACCATACTTACATTACTGGAAGCCGTGTTTGTACTGCTTGTGTTATTTATAGTTTGTGCAAGGGATTCTAAATCGAGGCAGTTTGGTTTCTTGAAATAACTAAGGAGATGTTGCAGATCTCAGTAAGTTTAGGTTGTAGCCAAACCATTTTTCTGATCCTTTTTAGGTCTTCTTAATAATATAGTGATCATTCAGTATGGTAACATGTGTCTCTGAGGTACAGTATTTGTTTATGTAATTGCAATGAATTTAACTTCTGGTTATATTAATTTCATTGTCATCAAATCACACAAAATAAACCAACTGTAAAATCATTCACTGCTCTTCCTAATGCGATTAATTATAATCTCTTGCAATCGCCAATTAAAATATACCATACTGTATTGATTAACAACAAAAGAAAATCAATTGAACATTCATTCAGATATCACTTATCATTATCTTTGCTACTTTGAACTTTTTTCTCACCTAAAGATAGGGTGGGTTAGATTTCAGAAAAAAGTAGGAGTGTGTGTGTATTATCAGCTCTATGCCTCTATGAAATAAGCCACTCAGTCACTGACATTCAGTCCATGGGGTTGCACCTTATAAACCTAACAATGTGCATATATATTTTGGGGCACTTTTTCTTCATCACCGCTCTTCACAACTTCATAAATGTTCTTCACATACATTTGTCCGGGGCAGATGGTGGCGACCATCATCCACTCACTTCATGTAGTGCTACTTTCCTCATCTTTATCGTCTTATTTCTGTATATGCCCTCGTCTCTTCCAGTCCTACCTTCCCTTCCTGTCACCTATTAACGTTCTTCTTTCCTCTTCCGTTGGCTGTACACTCAATGCCAAGTCTAATGGTTTCCTGTTGCCCAGGAAACCATTTACAACGTTGGATGGTAGCCATATAACGAGTTCACGGGGTGAAGTGGAGCCACCTACGGTACCCCTGTTTACTGAGTCGAGAGAGGCAAATGCGGCATATACCCAAGATTCAAACACCACAATTTTCCCCACGTCTCGCCACACTGAGACGCTGTCAACCGCAAGGGAATATCAGTTCACTGTACGCAACGGCCTTGCAGGCAAGGTAGCTTGCCTGTGGTTGATGGGTAGGCTCGACCAAACAGACTGAGGAAGATCAACAATAACAACATACCGTACCCATCTCTCGGACCGAGCCATTCCGTTGACTACCATAAAAAAAAAAAAAAAAAAAAAAAAGTGACAAATCTTGTCATGTACTTCTCCATGGTTACTTTATCCAGCCACCTCGATCCATATCATTTCCCCAGCTCATCAAATTTTCAAATTCGTGTTTCACACTTTTTATTCCTTCGACCTTTTTTGGCCCACCATTCCTTCTTCGGTCTGATATTCAGATTTGCCTGTTTCACCACCCATTCTACACATCACCTACTCTTCCTCCATCTTACAGTACCATCTGTACACTCTTTTTACCTTACTGGCAACAGATTTTTGTAACTCCATATCTGTCTCAGATCTCATTGTCTCCCATCCTCTCCACTCCACACAATCACACACAGTCCTCTGCAGCCCCATTTCCTCCGCTCTTACCCCTGACTTTTCACACTTACGCCATAACTAACCTTCGTAACCATACATTAATGTAGGTAATAACTATAACGTCATGAAACCCTCTTGCCGCCTCCATACTCAAAACTTTCCATTGCTTGATGTTTTTCACAGTACCAGCCACCATGCCTCCCTGTGTCACTCACCTTTCCACTTTCTTCCAGCAGTTACTTCTCTCTTATGTTACTGCATCGCGGTGTTTAATCTCCGTCACTCTTTCGAGTTCCTTTCCAATCACTAGCACATCACACTGAGTCACCTTCCGTCTCAGTAACTATCATTTTACCAACTCCTATATTTACTGTACATTCATTCTAAGCAACTTGGACATTCACAGATTTCCAAACCTGTGAAATTCCTGGCCATTATAACAAAGCAACACGACCTCAGTATACATCAGATACGGTATTCTATAACCTTTTCGATTAATTACCATCTACACCCATGTGCCCACAGCTTGGGCTTTAACCTTTTTTCAGAATCACACACACACACACACACACACACACACACACACACACACACACACACACACACACACAAGTATATAGATGGATTTAATAGATAGATAGGTTGATAGATATTTAGACGGATATAAATAAATAGATATATATATATAGATAAAATTACAAAGAGAGGGAAGAGAATAGCCATGAGGTACATATCACTCACTCTAAACATCTCCAGCCACTCAGTCCCTAACTCTGCGGAAAAGGAAACTTAATAAATGACAACGTTCGCTTTTGTGCCTCAGGCTGGTGAAGTTGGAGATATGTTCTTACTCAGCACCTTTTTAGGGAAAATATTGAACGAAATTACTAGTTACTCTGGTAAACACTTACATTCATTAATGCGTTTTCCTAAGTTGGCTTTCAGATCCATATTTTTCGTTGGAATTCGCGGTTCTCATACATTTTGAACCTACTAAGTATACAACTGTTAGACGTATCTCTGCCAGAAAGATACCTTTTGCTGAGGTCTGTAGAGATAACAGTCAAGGGAACCAGAAGATCTTCAGAGCAGTATGCAAAAAGCTCTTGTGATCTACAGTATGCAGAGCCATATCATAGGAGTCACCAGATAGAGAGGAACCGTTTGTATTCCATGCATGTGAATGTGAAGATACAGCCTCTTCCAGTAGTCCACCTTTGACATGCCAACAGTGGGCTGAAATGTGCAGCTTTCACACATTATCTGGTATGTGGTAGACATGTAACCACAATCTTTAGCGTAAATATTAAGAGACATCGGTTTCAGATCTGATATTATGGTTCTAGTAATAAGTTAGAGTATTATGAAGTGTCGGTTGGGCTACATGAAAAAAATATGTGAACATGGATTTAAGAGGATCTGTCTTTAACAGTGCAAATCATGTTACATCTTATTTGTATAGCTATGATTCGTTCCTGTCTGTCCAGTTCATTTCACCCATGTCGAAACCCAAGTATACGAATATAGATTGGGGCATACTGTGGGCAGGTTAGTTTTTTTTTTTTTTATGTCACTTCACTTCTTTCAAATAGTTTTAATTTCGTATAAACTGGTCACCTTGCTGCCCCACAAGTCGTGTGCCATGTGCCTGTTCTTTAGGAGCAATGGTAATCAAGAGGGGACATATCATGGTTTTACGGTCTCTTCCGATCTGTTTAGGTCCATCAGTTTCAGTAAAGTCAGACTCGTTTTATGCAGAGTTACTACCATCAGTTAAATGGTATTTCAGGTACGTGATATTTGATTTTGCAGGAATCTAGAGGCGAGCAAGTGAGTTTCCCTGGAATAACAATGGTGAGGGACCGCCCGAAACAGAGTACTGCATACCCTACGAATATGGGCACTGTAGGCTGGCGAATTGTTGAGACTATTTTTTAAAAATATATTTTATGTTATTCACCACATCGGGGCAGAAACGACTGGGACAGGTGGGGAAGCATGACTTGGGTGAGATAAGATGTTGCCCAGGTGAATATAGATTATTGCGGGTTATACATATGGAGAAGTATGTAATAATAATAGTAGTAGTAGTAGTAGTAGTACTAGTACAAGTAATAGTAGTACTAGTAGTAGTAGTAGTAGTAGTAGTAGTACTAGTACAAGTAATAGTAGTACTAGTAGTAGTACTAGTAGTACTAGTAGTAGTAGTAGTACTAGTAGTAAATATAATAATAATAATAATAATAATAATAATAATAATTAAGATGATCCCTTTCGCTGGAAAAGTAACTGAGAATGACTGATTCAAGATTCCCCACGTGGGCACAGAGACGAGTTGTAGGGATGGGCTGGCATGATGGTGATGGATAGTGTGTCACACTGGAGGGAAATATCTTGTGCACACGGACGTTGTAGATCAGGTTGTAGCATATGCATTAATTCAATAATACTCACAGTAGCAATGAAAGGAGTGGGTGGAGAGTAATGGTTGGGATGGCTGGGATGATTTATATTCACCCAGAGCTGAAAAATGGGTGGAAAGAAGTGTGTGGGATGAGGCGGGATAGTGGTGGGTCGTGAGGACCCTTGAGGGACGGTTATACTCTGTGAGGGCAGGTGTTATGGGAAGACCGGTCACGTGTGAGTCTTATGAGAGAAGCAAAAAATGGGTGAGGTGGGGGTAAGAAGTTTGGAGAATACAGGATGGTGAGAGAGGTAGGAAAGATCAAGACTTTCATCAATCTCTTCTTCCTCCTCTGCGATTCACAATGAAGGCGTGAAGGGACTGAAAAAGAAGCCATGTTGAATTTCAAAGTGGTTAGCACAAAGGAGAGCATATTCTCGAGCGACCGTGCCGGTAATGAAGAGCTTTGATGAAGTGATGCATGCTGTTTCCTTCAGTGAAATCCTTGACATGCTGAGGAATTAAATATTTATAGTAAACATCACAAAGTGCCCGTTAAGGCTTTTTTTTTTATTCAAACGTCTCTGGGTGTATTTTTCTTAAATGATGCCTACAAGACCATTAGGGTTATAAATGAAATAAATCCACTGGTACCAAAGAAACCAAAGAAGATAGTAAGTGAAAGCAATGGTAAATCATCTAAGCATGAAACAAAAGCATTCGGGAGCCAAAAGCTAATCGTCCACCTAAATACCGGTATGTTGTTGGCTAAAGTACAAGTTACCTATATGCAAAATTTGACAAAAAAATCGCAAAGCTCTGAGGAATTCAGTCACCGTGTTTCACAGATAGCCGGTCCATGTTAAAAAATATAATGGAGGTTGGCATTCGGTCATCTTCGATCAAATCCTCACCAAAAGCAATAGGCTTCTGCGCACACATAGTTGCTATTTCCTGAAAGTTTGGTGAAATTTATCCTTTTTTCTTTTTTTTAGATAATTAGGTAACAGATACTTACACACATATAGACACACATCGACCATAGCTATATTGCCTCGCCTGTCTAAAGGTCTATCTATCTATATACCTAGGTTGCTTCCCCCAAGGAAAGGGAGGTAGCCGAGACAGGACGACACACTCCCCATTTACTCATCCATTCAAACACATTCATTCGCATCTTAGCCCCAAAGGGGAGAACGGACAGATCCTCACCGCACCACACCTCACAAGGGTCAACTGGGCAATGCAATCAGTGACATCCGCAGCAGGGCCCGACAGCAGAGCTGGTTTACCCCTGCCACATCATAATAGACCCATCCCCTTACCCGCACCTGACCTGACTAGCTGATCAGACTAAATGCGAGAGAATATCCCCTCAGGGCTGCGTCATCATTTATTCATTCACATTTTCTCTCCATTTATTTCTGTCACGCACAGCCACTCTTCCTTGCTCAACAGGCATCCCTCTTGCCTCCAGTGCTCTCTTCACACAGTCCATCCATCCTATTCGTGGTCTCTCTCTCAGCCTTACACCTCTCACATCAGATCTAATTATCTTTTTCACCAATCGCTCATTATCCATTCTCTCCATATCCCCAAACCATCGCAACACCCTCTGCTCACCTCTACCTGCCATCTCCCGAACAACTCCAGTTCTCCTTCGCACTTCATCATTTCGTACTCGATCCATACGTGTCACTCCACACATACTCCTCAGACACCTCATCTCCATTACATTCAAACTTTTCCTCTTTGCTACACCCATATTCCATGTTTCAGCCCCACATAATGCAGTCGGTACTGCAACACCCTCATACAGCCTTCTCTTTAAATTCATTCTAAGCGAACGACATCTAAACACTTTTTTCATTCCTCCCAGCACCTTTCCTACTTCATTTATTCTAAACTTCACTTCTGCATCTATTCTTCCACCCACAGCAACATGTGACCCTAGATATTTAAAACACTCTACCTCCTCAAGCAACTCGCCATTCAAAACTATATTCATCCCCCTACCATCTACCAACCTCGTACACTTCATCCCTTTACTCTTATTCTCATTTACTTTCAATTTCCTCCTTTCACACACCCTTCCAAACTCCTCTACCAACTGTCTCAATCTCTCCTCTGAATCAGCCACCAGTGCAGTATCATCTGCAAACAGCAGCTGCTTCAGATTCCACTCTCCACCATCAACATCTAAAGGTACGCGATAAATATATGGCGGCTGGCATTTGATCATCTTTGATCAAATCCTCACCAAAAGTAATAGGCTTCTGCACATCCACATAGTTGCTGTTTCCTGAAAGTTTGGTGAAAAGTCGTCCACAACTTTTAGAGATATTATGGCAACACACACACACACACACACACACACACACACACACACACACACACACACACACACACACACACACACACACACACACACACACACACACACACACACACACACACACACACACACACACACACACACACACACACACACACACACACACACACACACCGACAAAAGCTATAGCCCCTCGTCTGGCTTAATGCAGGCGATGAGAACATCAACCTAGAGAGAAACAGAAACCACATGAGGGCAGCTGGCAATGTAGAGCAAATAGACAGTGAAAGATTGAAAGAAATGAACTAGACTGAGACCAAGAAAGAGGTGGAAGGGCAGAGTGTATCAATATATAATGAGAGTGGTACAGTGCGGAGAAAGGTCTGATGGTGGAGGTGAGGGTGATGAGGAGAGGGTTTATTCGTAACCACTCCTTTTAGAGGAATTTGTAAATAAACAGGTAGACAGATAAAAAGGGATGGACTTAACAATCAGAATGCCATCTATGTATCAACATCCTCACCACACCACAGAGAAGCACCCTAGATAGACGCCCCTAGTGAACATAAATCTGCGGGAGGCTTGGGCAGTAAATGTATGTGGGAGGGGCGCACGCCATGTATCCCGCTGATGGACTGTGGGGCCAAGTGCACCCTGGCTCCTTCTTACCTCAGGCCATACACACACTTCCTCTGCACCCATATGCATAAAGCTTCCTGAGCCTTAACTTTCCAATCCAATTTTTTAATCCTCTAACTTTGGTGACTTTTTATAGTTTATTCTAGCTACTTCTAGCAGTTTCGTTCAATTTTGAAGAGACCTTTCGAAATGAGGGGGTTAGATTTCTTCTTTATTATCTCTCACACAACTTAGGGGCTCCTCTTATGCTAAGGAAAATTGTCTGATATGACCGAATAAGAATGGAAAAGTAAATGGAATAAAAAAAAAAAACTCACCGGACTGCAGGAGTAAATGAAGCTACCACCAGACGAAATAATTCATGTTTAGGATGGATCTGCAGTAGTGAAGTTGTTAAAGACGGCTATATCTACCTTTTTTGCTTACCAGTTCTTATCTGATACGCAGAAATTTAGTCATAATATCCGCCCTAACAAAGAGCCTGTTGCTAAATTGTTGCAGTTTGCTTTCCTTTGTACTCTCTAGTTCAAAAAAATCTCTTAAGTTGAAGAGAATCGCCTGGAGAAGGTAGGAGTGTAGACTCAAATCATCTGATTGATGGAGTTACGATACACATAAGAAACTTGTTTATTCGTTTAGCTTCGCTCATACAACAATTGAACATTTCACAACCAAACAAGAGTGAGCAATAAAGTGGAAAAAAAGGAAAAGAAAAGAAAATATGAACTAAACAAAGTGACTTCTGACTGCACTTCTCAGGGAGCTTCTTCACTGTAAGAACTGGTTGAGATCTTTTACGAATGCCTCCCCAGAAGTCAGACTCGTTATTTACTTCGGCCTTTCTCCACCTCCTCTTCCTACTCCTCTGTCTCCTTCTCCTTCTCCTCCTTTGTCCACCGTTTCTTCCGTCGCATATATTTTATTTCTGACTACTAAAACTCTTACGAATACATCATTAAACCTGAGTAAGTGATAATGTAACCAAACCCCTGCTAACTGACGGTCATTAATAGAGCACAAGGAATTGGCAGATAAGGCCAGCCTGCGTGCCACATCATGGAGTGTAGTCAGCATCGAAACAGAAAGGTCTGACATGTTCTATCATCCTCACGTACTACAGAATGTATCGTTATAAAACTGAGGTTTCTTGATACCATTGTGCTTTCAGTGTTAATAGTGTGCTCCATAGTTCTTACCTTTATCACTACGATGGCATCATATTGAAGTTTATTCCTATTATCTCCACACACAATGGTTCGGTGGTTAGCGTACTCATCTCGTGCTGCATGAGCCCTGGGTCTAGGGTGCGAGTCCAAGCCGCTGCGGAAGTTTAGAGTCTGCTGGCGGTATATCCTCTCATGTGTCTGCGTATATTCGCATCCTGCTGAGTCTACCGATGACATTTTCAACCTGCCACACACAATACCAGTACAGCACTTCGACTCTCACTTCCATCACTCTCATTGCAGGCACCCTTTCCCTAGTCGTACTTCATCACAATGGAGATGGTTAATTCTGGCTGTTACTACCTCCGAGAAGAAATCGCAGTGGAATATATGGACTGGAACAGGCACTGTACTAATAACTTCACATATTTTTCTTCTGTCGAGGGAAGGCTTCTCGAACATAAGTGTAGCCTTCATTAGTTCCTTGGCTATAAGTGGCCTATCCTGCGTTGAAAAAAGTCGTCTGGATGTAGCAAGAATCCGATATAAACAGAGTTGTATAAAGTTTTTTTTTTTTTTTTTTTTTTTTTTTTTTAATGCGAGGAAGAAGGAACCAAAGGTCATGAGCCCGCAGTAACAGTTCCCTCCAAAAGGACTCAATACCGGACTCTCATTCCGAAGATGCAGGTTGTTTTTACTCTCTTTACTATACCCTTACTATATCTCAACCTTCATTAACGTTATCTTTGTTTTTATTTCTCCTGATGATATCATGTAGTTCTGAAGACACCGTTCGGACTGGAGGATTTAGATAAAGCTTTTATTAATTCCTTCAGTATGTTTTTTTTTTTTCCCCTCAGTTAAACAACATCGTCAAGGTATAAAAAATATCTATTGAAAATACGGCATCATACTGAAAGGATTAGTCAATCAATGGATAATGCAGGGTAGAATAACACACACACACACACACACACACACACACACACACACACACACACACCATCCAGTGCAATGTCTGCCTCTTACAGCGAATGACATATCTTAACTGCGATCTTATCATTCGTGACCTGTAATAGAACAGTAGTAATTTTTTAGATTAATATTTTCATGGTCGGAACAACTCTAGTACCTTTTTCCAGCGAAAGTTAAGGCATGTTCTTATAGGTATGAGTCAGTCGTAGAAGTCTGGGAGTACTTACATCATCACCATTAACGCCAGGTAATTATTTTCAAATGAAAGTCAGTCACAAATGCCTGAGAGTCTCAGTAATAGTTTTAATGTCCATAATGGATGGTTCTAATCCAGCGAAGATTAAAATTTCTCTGTCTAAGTGGTTATCAGAGTAAGTATCCGTTATGTCAAGGCTGTTCTAAAATTATACATTTTCACATAACCCTTGCTGTATTTTGGACGGAAACGGCAAATTTGCTTTATAGGTAGCAATGTAACTATAGTGGGTAAAATTTTAAAAATTTACTGAAGGGCTGATAACTTCAGCTTCATGACATTTTTAAAAATTATGTTATTGCACTGCCAGTTGTAGATTATTATTATACCGTACTTAACTTTATAGATTATTTTCATTTACTGGTTAAATGTAGCAGTAATCATCTCTTTTCACAGCAATGTTGAGTTACATCACTAAATACAATCACCTCAAGGGCACATTAGTAAACTACGGTATCAGATTAAACTAGTTGAATGAAAATGAGTGTAGAAAAGCAACCAATGACGAGAACTTGGTGCATTCTGTAAGGGAGGTTCAGGGAATGTGATGAGTGTGGGGATGAGGCAGTGTAATCTCTGGGTTCTGCCTCCTATCATATTCCAAACTTCATTAAGCCCTCCCCCCTTATAACCCAAACCTCATTATTTCATCCTTTATCTTGACGTTAATGAATTCGCCCAAAGTTTATTAGACCAGTTCCGTCGGGTGGTGGGGTGTAAAATGAAGTTTGACTTAGTTAGGATACTGAGCCGGATTTGGCGTAATTCACTAACGTTCTATAGGACTTTGTAGGAAGATTTAGGAGATTAATATTATGCTGTACAAACGTAGTGCCTGTCGATGTTATCATGATGTCAAGTGTACTAAATGCCTGTGAACTGATAATACTTGTATACTGAGAGGATTTGGCGTAATTCACTAACGTTCTATCGGACTCTATAGGAAGATTTTTGAGATTCATTATATTGTGCGAAGGTAGTGCCTGTCGATGTTATCATCATATTAAGTGTACTAAATGTCTTTGAATCGATAATGCCATGTGTGTCTCAAGAGTAAGAACAAGAAATTTGGTGTGTGTCCACTGGGGTTTGATTGGTTAAAAAGGAACACAGAAGAGTGTTTGAGACTGCGTCCATGTGGAGTTAAGAGGGTTTTGGTTGACTTGGTCAGCGAAGGATTCATTGCGTTTGGTTTAAGTCAGTGTTCAAGTGAGTACATTGTAGGTACACGTACATTGTTGACATTGACTTGCTGCTTGTTGATTACTGGAATACTGTGAAGAAGCTATTACTAAGTCATCAGTGTAGAGAGGTACTGCTGTTGAAGGATGTGAGAATGGTAGATCGTGGAGGGAAAGGTTATAAGAGGAAGGTGAAAGAAATGAGCCCTGTGGGAGTCCGTCGGATGTCAAACTATGGTTTTTGGTAGAGCGCTTGGCCCTGTCTGCTTGATGGGAAGCCAGCCAACTATTTCTTGCCATTGTCTTCTGTGTTTATTACACCCGTGCGTGCTGTGTGTGTGTGTGTGTGTGTGTGTGTGTGTGTGTGTGTGTGTGTGTGTGTGTGTGTGTGTGTGTGTGTGTGTGTGTGTGTGTGTGTGTGTGTGTGTGTGTTATAACACAATAACTGTGATACATTTCATCCGATGTTAACCGACATTGGTAGATTGATTAACACCACAAAGTAGATGACACATAGTTTTTGAGAATTTAGTGTCAAAAGCTACGGTCATAAGGAAAAGTAGCTGTTCTGATCTGATATACACCAAGTTTAGTGGATGGACTGAGAGTTAGGGACAAACGAAAGAAGTCTATCTGGAGGACTATCGCTCAAAGGTCAAGGTCACACGGCAGCATGAAAGTTCAACCAATTTATGTCTGTGTATGAACAAAATACCTTTAAAAAGCATAATCTTATTTGGACCGCTTTTAGTGGAAAAATTGACAGTCAGACCAACAGTTTTGAGAACAATAGATTAAAGGCGAACGTGAAATGCGAAGGTAAGCTTAAACATTTTATAACGTGAGTTGGAACAAACTTTGTAGATGGGTTCACGGTAAGGTAAGGAAGAAGGGATTCGATTTTTGTGAAACTAGTTAGAGCTGAAGGTCACAGGTTAAGGTCATATGTCAAGTTCACATGTCATGGCCAACCAAAACAGAAGTGATCTAATTTCCACTTAACTTGGTGGAATGGTTGAGGGTACGGCAAGGACGAATGGATTGGATTTTGAGGGCAATCAGTATAATGTCAGTCTCAGGGCAAGTTTAAGTTTGGTTAAGTGTGTCTGCGTGAGTTTATCTCACGTGGACCATACTTAACGGCAGGGATGAGGGTCGGCTGGGAAGTTGACCTACTGTTATTTGTTTGTTTGTTTGTTTTAGAACAATCGGTCAAGTGACAAGGTCTCACGGAAAAGTTAGTTTAAATAGTTTTCTTTCCTGTTTAGACCAATCTTGGCCGACCGGTGTGGTGTGCAGTAAGGATAAAGGGACTAAATCTTGAAGACAGTAGTCCCAGGGTCTAGGTCACATGGTTATGTCAGATGATCGACCCTATGTCTGAAATAGCTTTTATTCGTTTTAAACCACACTTAGTGGAAGTGCTGAAGGTCATCCGAGGATGAATAGATTCTATACTTAGAGCAGTAGATCAAAGGTCAAAATCAAAGAGCAAGGTCACCTCAGCTCTAATCTGATTCGAACCAAACTTGTCGGAAGGTTTAAAGATCAGACAAGAATGAAGTATCTCAGTTTCAAGAACAATCTGTCGAAGGCGTAAATCCCAGGGCAACGTCAAATATTCGACTCTTACACCAGTTTGTAGGGTGCCGTTGTTGCACTCTTTCACTGCTTCGTCTTATATTTAAGACTTTATTTATCACGATGCTTTGGCTCAGTATCGGATATTTAGCTTTTGTCTAATGTTCATGGTCGCATCTTGTTGAAACCATTGAAGATAAAGTTCGGTCAACTAAGAAAGACATGTGGTGGTTCAGTGCTTACGTCAAAATTCATGTTGGGAGTGAAATGAAAGGAAGTGAGGATCGATGATCTTTAGGATTAGTTTTTCTATGATGTTGGATAGTGTACAAGGCCTATTGCATCGATTACCTGTTTTGAGCATAGGAATGATAGTTCCTTTCCTACAGATGTCGCGGACTTTAGCTGAGTCAAGGAAACGTTAAACATTTCAGTGAGGGTGTTCATGGCTAAGGGATTGAATTTTTTAAAAGTGGATGTTTGAGATCTGGTCTGTTTCTGTTTCTTTGAACTTTTTATTTCGTGTGTGTGTGTGTGTGTGTGTGTGTGTGTGTGTGTGTGTGTGTGTGTGTGTGTGTGTGTGTGTGTGTGTGTGTTTATCATTTGTGGAATCAGATTAGTGACTGGAGGAATGATTGTGTATTATTCGTTTTTTTTTTATATTGACTGTTCTGAGGCTTGGTGTTTCGTGGTTTACCAATGCATAAAGTTTACTAGGGCATTTTTTAATACAAGGTAGAGGGATTCAGAGGCTAGAAGAGGGCAAATTTGTCCCCGTTAAGAAAAGAAATCAAAATCTTCCTGTTCTGTTATGCTAGGGATGGCTCCAGCGTCATTCAGTAAGGCGTCACGGGTAGGAGGACGTGAGTTTTGTATGTGTGGATGTTTACCAGCCTCGATAGCGAAGATGGTATTGTTTTCAGTTTGTGTGTGTGTGTGTGAGTGTGTGTGTGTGTGTGTGTGTGTGTGTCTGTCTGTCAGCACTATAACTTCGCAGCCGCTCAAGATATCATCAGAAAGCTTTACAGGTGTGTAGTTGGGGAAAAAAATAATTACGAGTTAGAAATTGGTGAATGTAGGTCAAGATCTGCGTGTCTGTTACCAAAATAACTTCACAACCCGCTGAAGACATTATCACAAAATTTTACAGGTGTGTAGTAGGGATGAAAATCTCCTACGAATATTGTTTTCAGCTTGTTGTCTGTCTTTCTGCGTCTGTTACCCGATAACTTCGCAACTGTTCAAGATATCATCACAGTACTTTACAGGTGTGTGGTAGGGATGAAAATCTCCTACAGGTTCGAAATTGGTGAAAGTAGTATTGGCTCCCGGCTGGTGTGATTCCCCCCTTGGAGGACCTCTTGTTGTATTGTTTTCTGTAAATTTGCTGCTGTTCATTCTGTGATCTAGGGTGTCCACTAAGATTTTCCAGTTGTCTGGCTTATATGTTTGATAACTTCATCAATGGTATTCCTTAGGATGTTCATGGACTTTAGTTCTGCTGAGGTCATCGAAATGGATACTGTGGAAGAGTTGCCACTCTTTTGTCCCTGACAGTGCTACCTTGTCACGATATCAGTTTCCCTAGCTCGTGGGCTGGACTGCTACCCAGACAAGGCCTCTCGAAATTTAGGGATCGCATTTATTTCGACTTCTGAGGCTGTCTAGCACCGCTTCCTTAGCACCTTACTTGTATAATATACCTTGCACTGTCATGCTTTTAATGTTGTTTATATATTTTTATACACTGATACAAAGTTCATAGGTAACACCAGTAAGGGTACTCAGTGTTGCCATTTTCCCAAGTAAAACTATGTTCCTTCCTGGGCCCATTTTCCCAGGGATGTTTTCCCCTTGGACCTATTTCTACCATGGACTTATTTTACCACTACCCATGCACCCACCAACCCTGCTAACCCCATCCTACCTCTTGTAGCTAATAATGATACGAATGGGGAAAAAAAACTCTGCGGTAATTTGATACCATGTTTTCAGAATGTTGATATCATTATTTCTAAGTAGTTCTCATAATGGCATCGGAGGCTTCACTTTAGCAACTGTACTGTACACATTTAATTTTGTCATAAAAAGTTACACCTGTCAGAGCTGTTTAAGGAGTGTTATATGCATTCCTTTAGCATCCCATAGAGGACACACACACACACACACACACACACACACACACACACTCACACACACACACACACACACACACACACACACACACACACACACACACACACACACACACACACACACATACACACACACACACACACACACACACACACACACACACACACACACACACACACACACACACACACACACACACACACACACACTTGAAATGGAATGCCGCCTCCCGTGCGACCTTGAGATTTGATCTTGGAAAATTGGCCTCGTTAGTGGAGTCTTGGCCAGGATCCAGATTCTCAAAAAGACTCACGGTTATCTCTGATTTGTTTTTGCAGGAGGGACAAGGAGAGCATATAATCTCTCCATATGTCATATTCTTCCTGGAAAAGACAAATGTGTGTTGCGGCAGAGACTTGATCGTAACTTTGTTCAGAAATCTTACCCGCGACCTCTCCCGTGTGGCCGTGAGGGTGTCGTTATGTATCCTTCAGTGCGTCTCTTGCATCAACACCTTTCACAGTATTCATCCTCAATCTGAACAATTCACAAGTATCTCTTCACACATTGGTTGGGATTGAATATGGAGCAATATTATAGTTGGCGTTGGGGTTTTCGTAAACAGCTCTACTTTGGCGATTTCTTCTGACCGTTAAGCTTTAGTACCCTCTTGTAATGTCGCTGATAGAAATTATATCGATACTAGTGGCAAAAGAAATTAGATATGCAGTTTTTTCCTGTGCATTCAGAGAAAGCATGGAAACTGCATACCCATTCCTGCAATATGTATCCCGATTTCGTTGAAGTCCACATACTCACTTTCCCATATTGCTGACTGTTTATGTGTTGGGGAAGGGTGCTGACCCACTCCAAGAAACATGTGGGGTCATTCTCCCCAAATATCGCATTACACGTGGCAGTCCATTGTACAACATGAACTACGATGCCAAAGCAGTATCTGCCCTCCTTTCACTCTTTCTGATAATTTTTTTACTGGGTGAGGCGGGTTGACATCCCAAAAAATCATGGTCGGAAAACTGTATATAATGGAAGACCTTAGAGAAACCAGACGACCTCACCTGGGAAGTTCCATTCGAATCTCTCCCCTACTTCTGACCGTATTTATTTTTGGAACGATGTTGACTCCTCCCCCCTTCCCCAAGACTCACAGAGGGGTTCATGCTCCACAAATACTGCGTTCTGGATGAGGGTCCATTTGACATCTTTTACTGATATTAAAGCAATATCTACCCTTCTTTCACTGCTTATAGGAATTGTTAATATGGTGAGGGGGACTGACTACATCTAAAAATAACGCTTCGAAAATTTACGCAGTGGGTGACCTTCCCATTAACCAAACGAACTCACCTAGAAATTTCATCCAGTTCCATGGAACAGCCTAGCTGTAATCAAAGAACACACACACACACACACACACACACACACACACACACACACACACACACACACACACACACACACACACACACACACACACACACACACACACACACACACACACACACACACACACACACACACACACACACACACACACACACACACACACACACACACACACACACACACACACACACACACACACACACACACACACACTGAACCCGCGCAAAGGTATCGGGCTCGGTGCCGAAAATGATACCTCCTGCCTTGAAGGATTGATAAATAAAGAGAAGTATGAGAAGATATGCAAAATAACTTGCTGAGAAAAGGAAGCAGCAAAGTCTCCTGTACCATCTACGAATCGACCCATACAGTGCAACGTACATATCTTAATGTACAGCGAGTTGCATGATGATGTATATGCCTTGATGTATAACTGTAGCATGATGCAGGTGTAGGAATGCACATAGTTGTAGCTGAGAGCCTGTTGTGGCCAGATCAGAGTATTTGCAAGTTCTGTAAAACATTCGTGAAATGTGAACATCACATGAACGCCCTGCTGCCTGCTCTCACTCTCTCAGGCCAAGGCACAGATCGGTAACAGAGATATCACCCCAACCGTAACATGCGTATCTGTTCATCTTCAACTAATTAAGAAGCCATCGTGAAGGAGTTTCCCATCCTACGCCTGCTGTGCTTATCTTCAGTTTCACAACTCCTGTCACACCTACTTGATCCAAAGTCCTAGTCTCCAAGCACTGTTATAACTGTCTCCAGATTAACACTAGAATTGGATGCTTGTCAAGAAGAAGTGCTGGGAGAGGATGTAGGGTCATAGTATTGTCATATTCTCTTAATGAGCTACATAAAATATGCTGCAAAATGAGGAAAATCTGACCCTAGCTAAGGTGAAATAGCTATACCAAGTTTATTCCTAAACTATGTAAATTTTTCAAGAGAGAGAGAGAGAGATAGAGGGAGAAAGAAGACCCTTGTAGAGAAGGTACTAATGCTTCTGTTAACCGTGTAGATTGGAGTAATACTTAGAATAACAACTCTTTGCTTGATTCTATGATGATCTCGGAATTCCTCATTGTCACCCGCATCATATCCAGTATTGAGAAACGGAAGGCCAGAACGTGACCGAATAGAACAAGATGGTCTTATTTCAACTTTTTCCCTGCCTACACGACAGTATAGAATCACTGGAATTTTAGGCATATTCTGGGTCCTGTCGGAGATTTCGTAACTTATCCTCTTACAGATTTCTTCCGCACGTTACGTCTCAATATCCCCCTGAATATTATTAATGTAAACTGTGATATATAATACTTAAAGGATAATATTGAGGTATAATGTGGAAGATAAGCTTCAAGGGAAGAGGGACTACAAAGCTTGCCATACTAATCAGATTATGGCCCTATGCTCAATTTCAACTTCAGTGTTACGAAACCCATAGCAAAGTTCTTGACCTGTACGCTTACTTTCTCTCTCTCTCTCTCTCTCTCCCTCACTGCAAGGTACTACACAGTCTGCTTCTACACTCCCTTTTATTAATTTTATTCATTTGTCCGTTTTGTGCTGGTTCATTGGAAGTGTTTGTTTCACCATATTTCTCCTTCAGTGGGATAATTGCAGCATGAGTGTGGTTTGGTGGTTGTAGCTAGCAGTCAGCCGTTGCCGTAAGTATTATTATTATTATTATTATTATTATTATTATTATTATTATTATTATTTATTATTATTATTACAAGTAGTAACAGTAGTAGTAGTAGTAGTTGTAGCAGTAGAAGTAGTAGTAGTAGCAATAGCAGTAGCAGTAGTGGTAGTAGTTTTTTTCTTTCTTCTACTACTGCCATTTTTATCAGTATACACAGTTATGTTGAAGAACAAAGTCAATACCATGTAAAATTTCAGTACCAGCATTACAGTGAGGATCCCCTGCTGTACACTCGTGGCAGCAAGGAGTTCAGTGTCATGGAAACGCACTGGCCATCCCACTTAAGATTCTTCCATCCTTAACCTCAGCCGAGGAGACCCATTCCTGCCTCATAACAAACTCGTGGAAAATACTACAGTCACATCTAAGTATTTTGAGTGAGGGAGTTGTCTGGTTCAGTTAGGAAACGAGAGAGAGAGAGAGAGAGAGAGAGAGAGAGAGAGAGAGTTCAACACATTACTCAAGCCACAGCCCTTTGCATGCACTGCTTATCATACCAGTGCGTGGTAGTGCGATTACTGTAATGCATTCGACATCAGCTCTGTGTGTGTGTGTGTGTGTGTGTGTGTCCGACTTCGAAAACTACCTAGAAGGCCCTTTCTCTGTGGCTCAACAGTCGTCCAACATGTTATTCCTTCACATGCCCCAGTTTACCTGCTAGTACACACGATCCATAATAAACGCATATTCGGACTGTCCTATCCATACACGATACAATGGTATACGTAAGGGTGAATATTTAATATGTCGATGGCTCTTCTTACAAAACATGGATGTTTGGTTTAACGAAATTAAAGGCATCAGGCTGTTCCTTTCCTCAGTCTGGAATAGAACTCACGTAGTAATTTTCTAACCATCTGGTCACAAACTCAAAATATATATTTTTAAGGACAGATCCCCCCTAATAATTTTTGTTTTTACAACCAGTGTCTTGGACAATGATCCAAGACAGTGTTCATTATTCCTTCTCTAAGAAAGGACTTACTATTCCTTTCCCTGACGGCCAGCAGTCCTCCTTCATGCCAGGGGCCTTCACATGTCACCACTTTGTTACTTCAACAATGACAGCACTCCTTAGAACAATGGCTGGACTGTCTGGCCAATAGACTCAACCATCACTCTGTTCGCTCCCGACGGACACAAATCTCATACACACACCAAGTCTCCCCCTCTAACCAATCACCCCCGTTAGGAAGGCATCCCAAAATTCTCGGACTCACTTTTGATAAATCCATGACTTCTTCTGAACACACAAGCAACATCGGTGTAAAGTCATTCCGTAAACTCGTTGCCTTGAAGACACTCAGTCACTATACTCCCATTATCAAACGAGCCACTGAAAACTGTCTAATGATAGTTTGTCTGAACAAAAATAAGTAACATAACCCCAACTACATTAAAAGCAACATACCCGGATGGCTTAAAAAAGCACAAAGCAAAAACTTTAATGATCATAATAATATGATATACACCAGAAACAGAGACTGCGTACACAGTGAAGCAAAAATACTACCAGTCATGCGCATATGAACATGAAAAATGTATGCACTGCATTGCCAAGCCCCATTCCATTCATTTAACTATACGTTGCACCACTCCTACCACAAAGAAACAGAAATAAACAAGCAAATCAAACAACCTCCCAGCACTTCAGAGAATGCCTCAAAAATATCCCTCTTTCTCCATGCAACACAACACTCCACAGATATATACACAAACACATTACCGCACAGCCATCAAAAAGCCAGACAGCATCCTTCATAATCTTTCACCAAACATTCATTCCTTTGCCCTTCCCAGTGAGACACGAGTGCATTTAGCCAGATTACAAAGTGGTCGTCACCCTTCTTTGCTTCAGTACTAACACAAATTACAGTCCACAAACAGTAAACTATGTCCTGACTGTATTGCAACGTCCATACACAAATGCCTACTCACCTCGCTGCCTTCACTTTCACAACACAGACAAAATCCTTAAGTGTAATAAAAGACCTCTGGAAGCACCTGGCTTAGATGGGCGGTTTCTGTCGGTCCGATGAGTTTCACATCCAGATGGGCTTGGCGCCAGAAAAAAAAAAAATGAAAACAACAGCAAGAGCTAGTTAACGTTCTGTCACTGCTTATCTTTGCATCTTTGCACTGTGTTGTAATTACATTTTCTTTACCTTTACACCCTTATGTAAACTAGGCTTCACCCACGAATATAGGAGACTGCAGTGGCTTGCGTTTATATTTAAGAGTTTTTGTTAATAAGTTTACAGAATTTTGTTTATCATCATCATCATCATTATTATTATTATCATTATCATCATCATCATCATCATCATCATCATCATCATATCATCATCAGCATCAGCATCATATCATCATCGTCTAATCCTTTTTCATCAGCGTCAGCATCATATCATCATCGTCTAATCCTTTTTTGTCCAATCTGGAGGGTAGAGGCCCAAGGTTAGGCCATTCAGTTCAAACGTTTAAGGCAAAGTTTTATTTATTTATTTATTTATTGTTTGCTAGGAAGAAGGAACCAAAGGCCATGAGCCCGCAATAACCGTACCCTCCAAGAGAAAAATAAAATACAAGAGAGAGCCATATTCGAGATCAGATCATATCGAGATGCCTGGACACACTGCTTTTGAAAGACTGGAGATCATAGCTAGCAGGAAATACAGACAGAGGGAGACAGTTCCAGAGTTGACCTGTTGCATAAAGGAAGAACTGGGAGTAAAGGTTAACTCTTCCATTAGTGAGTTGGATAGAAAAGGGATGAGAGCTTGCTGCTAGACGGGTGCTACGCGCCCGTCGTAGAGTGGAGGAATGCAAGCAGACAGTTTAGAGGAGCAATGACCATTGAAGTAGCGACAGACAAGAGATAAAGATGCAACAGTGCGGCGAGCAGAGATTGAAGGGAGGCAGTAAGAGGAGGAGAGTTAATGAGACGAAAAGCCTTTGACTCCACCCTAATGAGAAGAGCTGTATGTGGGGAGCCTCCCCACACATGAGAGTTGTACTGTACACAGAGGCAGATAAAACCCTTGTATACTGTAGAGTCAACAATTGCGCAAGGGTAATGAAGGAACGGAGTCGGCTTAGCACACCTAATCTCTTAGAAGCAGATATTACAAGAGATGTAATATGATCAATCCAAGATAAGTCCCGAGTGAATGAAACCCCAAGCATATTCAAGGATGATGCAGGATTAAGCTGGATATGATTAAATATTAGTGGGTATACCTGTGGTGAACAGTTGGTTGCTCTTGAGTGGCATCACATGACAAAGAACTCCCGTCACCCCCGGTTTTAAACCCTCATGACCACATCCGATTTGAACAATTAACCTTCTAAACCACCAGACGTCCTTTAATTGTTTATATTGTTACTATCGGAGGTTGTTAATACTGGCTTGGACTGTAGGAAACCATTTAGTTTTCACTTAAAGTGGAGTTACAGGAAGGTTGAACTTCAGCAGGTGAGTGGATACAGGGCGCCTCCACCTACCACATTATTTACTGATTTTTCAAGGAAGTAAACACATAAAACAGCCCACCTTGTGCATTTGCAGCACGTTGAGTCGACGCCGCGAGAGTGCCAGCAGCATTCGCATAAAAATAACTTCACGAAATATTTAAGAGATGATGTGCGCAGCAGGAAATTACCCCCCGGCGAGAGGTGTTATGTGTGAGCCCGTGAGGAGACTCTTGGAGGTGATGGCAGAGCCTCTTCATCACGCGGGAGGAGCTTCACGGTATGTGTTTGCTCCCACACTTGTGAGGTGGGAAACAACGGATGGAAAGTAGAATGATAGCAGAGAGAACGACAAACGCGAAAACTGAACTATTGAAAAGGTATCTTGTTTTCTGTGTGAGGTATAGGAACAATGGTGCTGACCGATGTCCAGACTAAAAGCACTGTTGGACACTGTGTGGCTGCTATACATTGTGTGGGTGGTGAAGGATGATTTGACAGCTTGAGTGACACTGAGACTGCAATGGAGGCAGATGCTGTATGACGGAAAGCGATAATTGGTGTGTATCTGATCAGTGTGATTCTATGAAATGTCGGGATGATGAGGCACTACCAAAAGATATACAGAACATAACTGAGAAAGTGACGGAAAGAGGATGGTTAAGGAGGAGGTTGGAGGATGGCATGAATGATATTCTCAGAGCCAGAAACCTTACCATCGAGAGAGAGAGAGAGAGAGAGAGAGAGAGAGAGAGAGAGAGAGAGAGAGAGAGAGAATACAAATAGTTTAGACATCACTGAGAAAGAAACATAAAAGGAAGATGAAGGAAAAGAAAGGAAAAAAAAGAAACACACCACTAACTGGGTAAAGCTAAATAGATTACAATAAATTTAATCTTCATGGAAAATAGTAAGTAATAGAAAGAAGATGAAAAGAGGAATTCCGAGCTTTAGGAGAGACAAAAGCTTAAGTTACAAGAAAAAAAGAAAAGGAAAGAGAAATAGAAAGTGCAAGAACACAAAGGGCTGATAAATGGAAGTAAAAATATTTGCTAAAAATTGGAGGGAGAAGGACGAGGGGAGAGAAGAAAAGAAGTGGCAGGGAGGGAAAGAAAGAGAGATGGTGCAGAGAGGCGGAGGGAAGTGATGCAGGAAGTGATGGTCCGCTGAATACGACTCAGGCAAAATACGAGGAAGATGAATAAACTGGCGAAGTATTACACGGGATTACCTTCAGTTGAATGATATTACACACACACACACACACACACACACACACATACACACACACACACACACACATTCTCTCTCTCTCTCTCTCTCATGTCAGCCAAGCCATATAGTTTCTCTCTCTCTCTCTCTCTCTCTCTTAGGTCCAACAAGCCATACAGTTTCCCATCCTCTCTCTCTCTCTCTCTCTCTCTCTCTCTCTCTCTCTCTCTCTCTCTCTCTCTCTCAGGTCCAACAAGCCATACAGTTTCCCATCCTCTCTCTCTCTCTCTCTCTCTCTCTCTCTCTCTCTCTCTCTCTTAGGTCCAACAAGCCATACAGTTTCCCCTCCTCTCTCTCTCTCTCTCTCTCTCTTAGGTCCAACAAGCCATACAGTTTCCCATCCTCTCTCTCTCTCTCTCTCTCTCTCTCTCTTAGGTCCAACAAGTCATACAGTTTCCCATCCTCTCTCTCTCTCTCTCTCTCTTAGGTCCAACAAGCCATACAGTTTCCCATCCTCTCTCTCTCTCTCTCTCTCTCTCTCTCTCTCTCTCTCTCTCTCTCTCTCTCTCTCTCTCTCTCTCTCTCTCTCTCTCTCTCTCTCTCTCTCTCTCTCTCTCTCTCTCTCTCTCTCTCTCTCTCTCTCTCTCTCTCTCTCTCTCTCTCTCTCTCTCTCTCTCTCTCTCTCTCTCTCTCTCTCTCTCTCTCTCTCTCTCTCTCAGTTACCCCGCTGGAACCGGCAATAGCGAATATGAACGTTAAACCACATAACACGTCAGATGAGCTTAGATGAGTGTCAAGTAGTAGAAGCCCAGTAGAAGAAAATGGACGCTGATGTGCACGACCTCTAATCTTAAGTAGGACGACTTTTTGGTGGACAGCCGCTTACAGGATATTCTTTAAACATATACTTGTTCAGGAGTGTAATAGCAGAGGCTGCATGATGCCCAAGTTATTACTGGATGGGAATTACGTGACTGATCGCCATCTATGTATTAACTACAGACGTAAACCATACTTTCTGCTTATCCTCTACTCCTGGTGTGAAGCTGAACAAAGGGTTTCACATCTAAGGGAATCCTGTTGTCCAGTTTGTTCGAAGCTTTGTGAAAATGCACGAGGAAATGCTCTCACTCACAATGAAACTCGTAAAACCTAGAGAAAATTCAAACTACTATCTTAACACTGTACTATAGGTCTTTATTCCGCGTGAGACCTCATATTCAATTGCTCCTCGCTGAGTAGAAAATAATGTTCAGACCTGTACTTTCAGCTGACCACGAAACTGCCGGCCCGTTAGCGCCTGGGTCCGAATCCTGATGCGGACAACTGGCTTCACTCCACCTTGGTGTTCATCAACCTTCTGTGAGTTAGTAGGTAAAATGAGTAAAATGTGGTAAAACGGATGATGCAGTGGTCGTGTATGCCGGTATACTGGGTGAATAACCCGCCAACAGCTCAAAGGCATATGTCACGGTGATGATCACTGTGGCTAAGCGCCTCATGGCATCTTCACTCATCTCTGGGATATAATCTGTATGAATGCACCCTCGTTGGTAAGAGCGATCCGGGAGGGAGGATCGTTTTTCAGAGAATGTTCGCTGTCATGAAAACATCCATTCGTTGCTCTTACCTTAATTCACTCCTGTTCTAGTTCCCTCCACATTGTCTTATATGGTTATTTTTGCAGCACATTTTCCCTTCTTACTTCCACTCACATTGCTCAGTTGTTATTACTTGTTATGATAAAGCTTAAATTTTGGCTGACTCTTTTCTTCCATGTTGGATGATTTTCCACTGTTTATCCGACTACTCACTATTTTCTCACTTGGACCTACTCAGGTCGGATTCTGAAAATCTGGCCAAAAATTTGCATATGGCTCTCACTGTCGTCGATTCTATGTACCCTTCCTTAAGCCCTAATGGTGTCTCGCTGACTGCTATATATATTTTTACTTCGTTGCGACACCATGTTATTGTAAGAGTCTTTCATCCCTGTCTACCAGTTTGCTCTTAACCTATTTGATCTATACAGACCAGTGAATAATCGGCCAATCGTTTTAACTTATTTCAAACAAACTTTTTGTTTATCCCTGCAAGGAGATGTTTAAGCATTTATTTTTCTGTTGACCTTCATTTTGATCCTCACTATGTGTTTTCTGATTTTTGACCATATTATTTTTGGAAACTAGGAGCTACACTGCCCATTGTGCCCGACATATCCAATGAAATTAGTCGTGTCTGATGCAGATAACGTATATATGTTTTCAAGCTGTCATTTTACATCCTGCATGTTTTTTTCAGGTTCCCCATTTCATCCCTATCCATGGACTGTAGTACAAAAACAGTCCTCTGGTGGTTCATATCTCTCAGCATCTCTATTTTTATTTTTCACCAATAACGAACGTTGCTGAATTGCTGGTGACTCTAATTATCATTTTTCTATCTACTCCTCACAACGTTTTTCACAAGATATAGCATAATAAGTGTGACGAGAATATAATAATTTTCTGTCAGCATCCATGGCGTTTCCGTCACTCGTGATTTTTTTTTTCCTTGGAGAGAGATGAAATAACATTGTCTGTCTGTCTATTTATCTATCTATCTATTATGATTTGTAAATATAATATGGACTCATAACACGGGCACATAGTGGTTAACTCTGCTGAACTGACTCCAAACGTTCTTTGACTTATCCAATTGCTGACTTGGTACTGGAGGACTGTTCGCCCATGTGTGGAGTACAGCTATTACGACTGGAAAGGAGAGCTGGGGGGGGGGATATAGCGTGCAGCTCTCTTGAGAAGGTGGAGTCAGTGATATGTTGCATCAGCTCACTTATTTTTAGTGTTTCCTTTCATATTCTCTCCTCAGTTCAATTCTGCTTTATTCTAACTAGAATTAACCCTTCATTTAAACAGTTAATCAACTTCTGAACAGTTTGCTCAGAAAAAGAAGTGCTCACAGTTTGTTTCACTTTGCTTTTTTTCTTAATTACGGGTAACATAGACTGTATATATATATATATATATATATATATATATATATATATATATCTATATAATATATATATATATATATATATATATATATATATATCTAAGAGAGAGAGAGAGAGAGAGAGAGAGAGAGAGAGTCCCAGCCACAAAGACAGATTTGACCCTCAGCTGGTGTGGCTTTCATATCCATGCACCAGTTTAGCTTCAAAGGCTTCCCATGATTAAGAGACCAGGGTTCCATATTTACGAATTATCTCCAACTTAATATGTGTATGAGACTCCTGCTGTATTTCGTTGCCTTCATTCAAATACCAATCATAAAATTCGCAGCTAAAACAGAATGAATAAAATGCTGAAAAGAATGCAAAGTGGAAAATGATATATGATCAGAGAGAACTGCCATGGAGCCTTGTTTATCCCGCAGCCTTGGTAAATCCTGAGGCAGGAGCTTAACACTAACAAGCAGTTTTGGCCTTGTCGGCAATATCCTGGACGTGATTGTAGTGCACAGATATAATGCCACGGGAATACTGAGGGTAAACCTTGCACTATTGGCACTATTCAGGTCCTCAGTTTCATCTCCCTCCATAAATCATTTTCAGTTTTGCTCTCTCTCTCTCTCCCTCTCCATGCGTCTCTTTGAGGTTAATCATGTCCAGTGAAATTAAAAATAATCAGCTTCCGTTTGTGGCTATGTCTACCCATCCAGTATGTGTGTGTGTGTGTGTGTGTGTGTGTGTGTTTATGCAAGGAAGAAGGAACCAAAGACCAGGAGCCCACAAACCGTTCCTTCCAAAAAAACAAACAAACAAACAATACAAAAGAGAGCCAAATTCAAGATCCTATCATTTCGAGATGCCTGGAAACACTGTGTTTGAAAGACTGTTGATCATAGTAAGTAGGAAATACAGACAGAGAGACAGTTCCAGAGCTGACCTGTCGCATAAATGAATGACTGGAAGTAATGGTCAACTCTTGCAATAAAGAGATGGACAGAAAAGAGAAAAGAGTTTGTTGCTAGACGGGTGCGTAGCACCCGTCGTAGAGGTGGAGGGATGCCAGCAGACAGTTCAGAGAAGCAGTGACCATTGAAGTAGCGATACAAAAGAGATAAAGATGCAACAGTGCGGCGAAGAGACAGAGGTTGAAGGGAGCCTGTAAGAGCAGGAAAGTTAATGACACGAAAAGCCTTTGACTCCACCCTACTGAGAAGAGGTGTATGTGGTGAGCAGCCCGATACATGAGAGTTGTACTCTACACAGGGGCGAATAAAACCAGCGTATAAAGTCAACAACTGTGTAGGTGTAAAGAAGATACGGAGCCAGCTTAGCTCACCTAATCTCTTGGAAGCAGATTTTCCCAGAGATGTAATATGATCTTTCCAAGATAAGTCCCGAGAGAATGAAACCCCAGGTATGTTTAAGGATGATGCAGGACTCAGCTGGATATTATTAAAAATTTGTAGGTACTCCTGTGGAAGATATTGTCGGGTTGATAGGTGTAAGAACTCAGTTTTTGACGCATTAAATATGAGATTATTATTACCTGAGTCAAATATACGAGCCAAGTCAGACATTAAATGTGCCATAGCCTCATCCCTTGTTTGTTGAAGTAACTGCTGAGATGGGCATTGCGAGAACCGAACGGAATGGTGAAGGGTGGAATCAACAGAGTATGAGTGGATAGGGTTAGATGTACAGCTTAGAAGGTCACTGGCGAATAACAAGAAGAGAGTTGGTGATAGGACAGAGCCCTGAGGAACACCACTGTTGATAGATCTAGGAGAAGAACGATGGCCGTCTACAACAGCAGCTATAGAACGACCGGGAAGGAAGCTATAGGTGAAGGCACAGATAAAAGGATACAAACTGTAAGAGGGTAGTTTGGAAATTAAAGATTTATGTCAGACTCGCTGAAAAGCCTTTTTGACGTCAAGTGCAATGGCAAAGCTTTCGCCAAAGTCCCAAAAGGACGATGACCAGGACTCTGAAAGGTTAATGAGATCATCAGTGGAGCGTCCCTGACGGAACACATACTAACAATCAGAAAGAAGGCTATGATCAGAAAGATGCGTTAAAATTTCTCTGTTAAGAAAAGACTCGAAAACTTTTGAGACAGGATGTTAAAGCAATTGGACGCTAGTTAGAGGGTTGGGAATGGTCCCCCTTCTTTGGGACTGGTTGAATGAGAGCAAACTTCCAGCAAGAAGGAAAGGTACAAGTTGAGAGACAAAGGTGAATGACTTTACCTAGGCAGGGTGTAAGCACAGAAGCACAGTTTTTGAGGACAAAAAGAGGGACTCCATCAGGCCCATATGCCTTGTTAGTAATGAGGCCAGTGATGGCAGAAAATACATCTGTTGAAGAAATTCTAACGTCAGCCATGAGGAAGTCTGATGCGGGAAGTGATGGAGGAACAGCACCGGAATCATCTAAGGTGGAATTGGAGGAGAAAGTCTGAGCGAAGAGATCTGCTTTACCAGTAGAAGAAACAGCTACAGAGCCATCAGAGTAGAGATGAGGAGAGAAGGATAATGAGGTAAACTTGTTAGAAAGGCTTTTGGCAAGGTGTGGGAAGAATTCGAGTTGGGGAGTTGAGAGCATTTAGTACAGATGAAATTATTTTTAGCATAGCGAAGAACAGACTTAGCATGATTCTGGGCAGAAACATAAAAAAGATATGATTCAGGGGTGGGTTGGCTATGGTACCTTTTATAGGCCCTCTCCTAGTTGTGGACAGCATTAGAACAAGCGTGATTAAACCAAGGCTCTCTTGCATTAGTCAGTGGATATGAGAAGGGAATGTATGCTTCCATGCCTCAGAGAATAACCTCTGTAATGTGCAAGGCAGTCTCAGATAGCTCCCGGCCATGGAAGCAATAATCATTCCAAGGAAAATGAAAGAAGTACTCTGTGATGGCCCCCCAATCAGCAGCTCCAAAGTGCCACAGTCGCCGTTTCTTTGGAGGGTCCACAGACCGTACTGGAGCGATAGGACAGGTTAGGGTAATAAGGTTGTGATTGAAGGAGCCCAACTGAGAGGAAAGACTAATGGCGTAATGAGAAGGATTAGTTGTAAGGAAAAGGTCAAGTATGTTGGAGCTCTCTCCAAGGCGGTTAGAGATATAGGTAGGGTGCTGTACAAGCTGCATTAGGTCATTAAGGATAGAAAAGATGTAGGCTTGTTCACCACATGGATCAGTGAAAGGAGAGAAGAGCCAAAGGTGGTGGTGAACATTGAAATCTCCTTGAATGGAGATTTCAGAGAAAGGGGAAACGGATAGGATGTGTTCCTTCATAGTATTAAGATAGTCGATGACTTTTTCTTAGTCAGTAGAATTTAAGGGATAAGTAAACAACACAGATATATTTAGTACGAGAATGACAGGAAAGCCGACACCCGAGAGTAGAGAATCCAGAAGAATCAAGTTCAGGAACATGAGAGCAAGATAAGTCGTTGCGTACATTTACTCTTCAGCCACCTTTGGCTTTGAAATGAGTAGAGAGAAAGTAGGAGGATAGAGAAAAGCGTTTGGTACCAGTTGCCTCAGACAGCTGAGTCACAGTTAAGAAGAGAAGGTGAGGTTTAGAGGAGGAGAGATGGTGTCCAACAGAGGAAAATTTAGAGGAAAGGCCCGAATGTTGCAGAAATGAAGAAGTGAGTCAGACAATGGTTCCAATCAGCTCGTTGAGTCGTCACCACGAGAGAGACGGATGGTGGGGGCATTTATGGTCCCCCCCCGGGACTCCGAGGCTTGGTTATTAGACGCCATTTTTTCTTTTTTAATTTTGAAAAGGATGTGTAGTGTGTCATGTGCATGTAGTTTGGTGTTGATAACTAGAGAAATTTGTATTGGAGAGCATGCTAGTCTACTCTGTGTGTTACTGAAACATTGGAAAAGTTCAGCAAAGGAGGTTGGTCAGGAACTAGTCCCGAGGGCTGATGAAACGGGAGCTTCAGCTCTTCCTGTCATCAGTTTTCCATCTGCCTTTGGGGTACTGCCCCGACTGACTGGTGCTACAGCGTGTGTGATATATATATAGATATATATATATATATATATATATATATATATATATATATATATATATATATATATATCACGGCAAGGTCGGAGCAGTAAAACTACTTGTCATCCCATCCTTCCATTTTTTTTTTTTTTTTTTTTTAATGGTATTCGTTTGAGCACTGCATGTCATGACACTTTTAGTGTGCACTGATGCTGCACGACAATGGCACGTACTAAAGTAAAAGAAAAAAATGTAGAGAAAGGAGTCCATATTGCTTTACAGCCCCGACCTTGTTCTGATTTTTTTTTTGGGGGGGAGCGCACTGCCATCGTATATTTTATTAAATACTTTTTTATACTTCGTCTACTTAATAATTAAAGGCTCTATGTAAAAAAACTCTAAAGGTTTTTGAAACTTTTTCTACCTACTAGTGTTGTAGCAGTGACGTATTAAAGAGATTAATGAAGGCTGTGACTAAATCGCTCCACATCGAAAAGTTTCTCTTGAGATTAATAAAATTTTCCAAAGAAAATTACAAAAAAATGTATAGAGAGAGCTCAGCACCTAAGCCTTCCATTCGGTTTATGACCGAACTTCTGACATAACTCTGTGACCTTGACCTTCAACTGATTATTCTCAGACTTGAAAGTCTACATCCTTGCATGGCCAGGAACACATCTCTACGTTTGATTCAGACTGGATCAAAGGTGTTTCAGTCAACCTTACCTTGTGACCTTGACCTTTGTCCTCGTCTTCTCAGAACTGAATAATTTAATCTACCGCTAATCCTAAACCGTTCCACTAAGTTAAACCAAACTGAACAACAACTTTTTGAATTACAGTAAAGGGCTGCAAAGTAAGTCCTGTGCCCTCAGATTATGACCAATTGTTCTCAAAATTGAAACACCTCACCTTTTTCTCACCCATTGACCTCATGCCAAGTTTTGTCTAAGTTAGATCAAAACTGTAAATGTTTACTTCTTCCTGTCCTTTGAGCTTTGTCAAGCAGTATTGCACAGTGCGTTCGATCCAATGGAGCATGAAACCTCTCTGGAAAAAAATCAAGGTGATGAATATTGCCGCTTGAGAACAAGAAGTGTTGAAGAAAATAATGGTAATAACAATAATAAACAATAATAATAATATTAACTAGCCTACTACTACTACTACTAGTAGTACTACGAATAATAATAATAATAATAATATGTGATGAAATCGGAATTTTTGTCTATTGTATTTTATCTTGTTAGCGTTATGTTCTAGCCACTTTAGATGTTTTAAGTATAGTCCAGCATGAGGACTGACGGTTGATGCTTTAAAGAATTAATACCCCCACGTTTGGGAGTTACAAATTATTATATTTGTTAGGGGTTTTGGGCACGTAGGTGCCGTTTCTACATAGACTCTCTACAAGAGAGAGAGAGAGAGCAGGCAAAATAATGAGACACAATGCCTTTGCTTCAACCCTGTATAGAAGAGCTGTACCGGCATGTGCTGAGTCCCCCACACATGAGAGCAATAGTCCATACAGTGGTGAAGAAGGGGCCCTTACAAAATGACCAGCTGCATGGAGGTAATGACACTGAGCAGTCTGTTAAGCATACCCAGTTTTAGGAAGGCGGATTGTTCAAGTTAAGTGTTGTGATTTTTCTAAGAGAATCCGTACGAAAATGGGAGAAGAGGAATGATTAGACATGATGGATTGAATTGTATGAGTATATCGTTAAATATTAAGATGTTAAGGGATAACAGTATGGAAGGTTTGTTGGGTTTATGGAAGGCGGAACAGGGTTTATGTATAATAAGTCACCACAGTTACTTTTACCCAGGAAAAGTATTATAATAGACACGTTATAAATCAGGTATGTCAGTGCCTTGACTCCTAACTGTTGAACTAACTGTAGTGCTGTGATATCATAGTGCTTATAGCGAAAACCTTTTTCGACGATTTGCTGTTTTCTTCTCTACTCTTTCCACTCTTTTACATTCTCTTCCTGTTAGTTCGTCCTTTTTTTTTTTTTTTTTTTTTTTTGCGCTCACTGCGCAAGTGTTGGTGTTACTTCTGGTGAGTGTGTGTGAACAAAATAAGTTGAACAAATTTTATTCCTTTTTTTCAAACTTGGTGGAAGGATTAATGATCAGCCAAGCAGCAAACCAAATGTTCTTGACAACACTAGGTCAAAGGTCAAGGTCACCAGACAAGGTCAATTAAATTTTGGTCTGATGTGAACCAAACCTGGGGGAAGCATTAAGAGTCAGACAAGAAAAAAAGGAGTCAGTTCAACAATTAGTTAACCTGCCCCATCCCTTCAACGTATGAGTATGTTGCAACGATTTGCATTTGCCAGTCCCGGCGACGTACCGGTACGTCGTGCAATTGCAAAGTGCATAATTTCGACAATTTTCAAATTTTGCGCTTGATTTGCGGTACGTATCCTCGCATGACCTTCCCCTACCTGCCACCAGGTGGGGACACTCGGCGACCACGCACGACCCGCGCTAACCTGCCACTCGTCCACTCACCTGGTAGCAAGGGTCCTGCTCAGACATGGCTAAGAGAGGTCTCTCAGAGGACGAAATTCAAGCCGCCCTGGACGCCTTTACAGGCGACAGTGATTCCCCACTGGACGACAAGGTTGTGGATAAAGATTATGTGCATCCAGAGGAGGAAGAAACCACCAGCAGTGATGAAGAAGTCCCGTCTCCCAGGAAGCGGCAGTACATGACTTAACCTGCTGCTAGAGAGGGGCAGCCAGCCAAGAAACCACGTGGAACATCCTATGCCCATCCCCAACGTGATTTGGAACCAGATTTTGATGACGAGGACGATGACGAGGAAGAGGACGGAGTCGTGGGACGTGCTGCCACGGGGTATGGACGTGAGGTAATCACTCATCGCGGCCCAGAGCGCACACCACGTCGGACGAGCAGGTATGGGCCTAGTATTTTGTTTGGGGAGTTAGGAAGTGCCGTGGAGGGAGTGGGGAGTGAAAGGGAAAGTACAGGGAGGATTAGGGAAAGTGAGAGTGACGTGAGTGAGTCATTGCTCTCCCTAGGTAGTGTGAGGCGGCGTAGTGTATCACGTGGGCGAGTGCGGGTGCGTTCAGTATCACGTGGGGTTGTGATGGAGGGGGAAGGTGGGGAGGAACCACTCCCAAGCACGTCTTATGCTCCCCAATATCCCCTAACACGTGGTCGAGCTAGGGTGCGTGAGAAAGCACGTGGTGTTGTCATGGAGGGGGAAGGTGGGGAGGAACCACTTCCCAGCACGTCTTCTGCTCCCCAATATTCCACTACTTCATCCCCACAGCCCCCTAATGTTCCTCAAAGCCGTAAGGGTAAGGGAAAGGGAAAGGGTAAAGGCAGAGGGAAGAGGAGTGACAGTGGGGAAGCCCTCCGCACTCCTTCTCCCCCACCTCCCCCACCAGGATCTCCTCCCCACCCAGACGAAGGCAGTGATGGGGATGATGGGGACAAGGGATTTGTGGGATGGAATTGGGAGGATGGGAGTGATTTTTCTCCCCTCATTCACCCCTTCACTGAGCAGGGGCGCTCTGGCTGCATTGCTCCCGGAATTCACCGTAATTCCACCAGGTTGGATTTTTTCCAACTGTTTTTTAGTGAGGCATTTGTGGAGCAGATTTTATACCAAACCAACCTTTTTGAAAGCACCCAGCGCCTTGAGAGTGAAAGATTGGGAACAAGGGGTAGGCATTCTATCATATATGATTACCCTGTCTCCCTTTCAGAAATGTTCCTATTTTTTGCCCTGGTCCTTTTGATGGGTATGATACGAAAGAACAGAATTCCTGCTTACTGGACAAGGGACCCTGTTATGTTTACCCCAATATTTGGGCAAGTGATGAGCCGTAATCGGTTTCAACAAATTCTAAGTCGCCTCCATTTCTATGATGCTCATGATCCTGCAAATGCGAATGACACTGATAAAATGAGGCGAATTAGGTTGGTCTTTGATCACCTGAGGCAAACCTTTCGTTCCTCATTCTATCCCTATAGAGACCTCGTCATAGACGAGAGTCTCGTGTTGTGGAGAGGCAATATTTCATTTAGGCAGTATATACCCAGCAGAAGGCACCGTTTTGGGTTCAAGATCTTTGTTATGTGCGACTGTAGGACTGGATACGTGCAAGACATAGTCTTGTACACCGGTGCACAGACAGACATAATAGAAGATCGAAGTATTGGACTGTCGGGAGCAGTGGTAAAGACGATGATAGAAGACTACCTTCATCGTGGTCACGTCCTCTACCTGGACAACTGGTACACTAGCCCTCTTCTCGCTCATTATCTTCACACGCATGAAACAGGAGTCTGTGGAACCGTGAAGGTGAACTGGTATCACATGGCCAAGGTAGGGTGGAAACTTGCAAGGAATGAGGTTGTCTTCTTCAAAGCCAACAACATCCTTGCAACTGTGTGGAACCACAATAGAGAAGTAAGCCTCTTGTCAACAGTTCACCGCCCCTTGATGCACCGTACTGATTCCGTAGATTACAGTAGCGAGAACAGGAGTCACATTTGGAAACCTGAGTGTGTCGTGGACTATAACATAAACATGCGCCTGGTGGACCAGTCAGACTCCATGATATCGACGGTAGAGTGTGCCAGGACCACGATGAAGTGGTATAAGAAACTGTTCTTTCACTTGCTAGACATCACTGCTCTGAATTGCCACCACCTTCACGCCATGAGAACAGGAGTTCAGGAAACCTTTGAAGGGTTGTGAGGGAGCTCACAAGAGAGATGTTTGCACGTTATGCTGTAGAAAGGCCCCAACATCGCACCCGCACTGCCCCTATTGACCAAATTCCCCTGAGAATATCCGGCCGCCATTTCCCCACTCCTATCCCTCCCCAACCAAACAGACCTAGGCCCCAACGGAGGTGTCACGTGTGTAGCAATTCCCGGGTGAGATTCACGCCACAGAGGAAGGACACCCGCTATGAGTGCGTTGAGTGTGACGTGGGTCTCTGTATTCACCCATGTTTCAGCGAATATCACACGTTGATGCAATTCTGATATGGTGTGAATGCGACAGGACGCTGAAACTATGAAGTAAATGCGACAAACAGACGCTCAGTGAAATTATCAGTCATGTTGATCTCCAAATATTAGTATAAAGTGCATACGGGTATAACATAAGTGCAAAAATTGTATGTAAGTGTATAAATATGCTGTAACTGGAAACATACATAGCGAGGGTTTTATGATGAGATATTCTGTCGCTCAGTGCAATAAATACGGACCGTAATTATGTAATTATTATTATTGGAAATGCTTACGGGTATAAGTTCAAATTATTGTAAGTGCTGAAATATATTCTAAGTCAAATATTCATAGCGTGTGTATAGAGATGCGATATCCTGACGCTCAGTTGAATGAATAAGGCCCGTAATAATGAAAATAGAAGTCAACAAGTGGGAAAGTGCGTAATATATGTGAAGAATTAGTATATAAATGTTTGAGTATTATGTTGGTCGAAACATTCATTGCGAGGGTATTTTCATGCGATATTCTGACGCTCACTTGAATAAATAATGCCAGTAAGTATGTACAGTGCAGCATAGGGGTGTAAACGTGTGTAATGTAAGTGGGAAAGTATAATTGGAGTGAATAAATAAAGTAGAAGATGAAACACGAGTGTTTGAGATTGTGGTTGGTACGTGAATATGCGCTCGCATATCGCTAAATGCCCTCGTAATGAGTGTAAATAATTGAAAACATTTACAGTGGTGAAGGAAAGGTTCTATGTAAAGGGAAAAATAATAGGAAAGTGATAAAACAATTGGGTACGTTAAAATACGAGTCATAGCGAGTGCGCTTACTAAGCTGATGTGCGCTATACTTATGCTGCATGTCATCATAATGAATGAAAACATCTGAAAACATTTACAAACAGTAGAAATTGGTAAAATGTCATTGAAACAGAAGTATACAAGTAGAAAAAATGATATGTTGACTGATACAAGAAACTTAGCATATGGCATGTTACGACTCGGACCTAACTCGCTATGCTCGCTCGATGGTACAATGCTTATTTTTCATATATATGTGTCTGAAATCCATTATATTGTTACTGTTATTGTTTATTAGTTCAAATTCAATAAATATAGAGGTGCTGTGTGTTGTTTCTCCCAGTATTCCTTACCATAGAAAACGTGAGCGCCTGACACGTCAATAAAAGAATACGATACCTGGCGCGGGGGACTTCACCTGTTCCGACCACTTATAGACCGCGGGAAGCCCTTTCTTGGTGATTTTCCTTCGTTTCTCAACCTAAGCGGAAGTTTGAACCAAAAAAAAAAATTTCCAAAAAGGCTCGGGACTGGGGGATGTCGGAGGTGCGGAAAACCTCGGGACGTGACGGGTTAAATGTCAAGGTCACAGGGCAAGGCCAAATTTCGACGCATGTGTCTGTGTGAGGAAAATAACTGAAACAGTTTTGTTCTGGTCTGGATAACACTTGGTGGAGGAGTTCAGGATCACCATTTTTTTTTTTTTTAAGCAATAGGCCAAAGGCAAAGATTACATGACAGGCTTAACTTAATCAGTTTTCCTCCGATATAAACTAAACTCCGTTGAAGGGCTTGAGTTACAACAAGACAGAGATTAAATTTTCAGAACAATCGGTTCGAGATAAAGGTCACAGGCAATGAGCATAGGTCAAGGTCACCGTGCAAATTCAGCTCAGTTTTGATGTAACCCAAATCAAAATTAGTGGAAGGGTTAAGGGTTAGACAACAATGAAGTGCTTTGATTCTGAGAGTAATCTGTTGAAGGTCAAGTTCGCAGGACAGTCAAATATTCGGTAAATAGACCAGTTCGCGGGTGTGGGTGTTACACTCACTGAATGCTCGTTCTTGACATATTGTTGTATTTATTTCATCTTTTTTCTTGTCTCTCACCAGATCTTTCATTTCCTCATTACAATATTCACTACTCGTTCTCAGTTTCCTTCCGCCCACCCTCCTCATACAATTTAATTACCTAGCACTCCTAAACATAGCTTCTTTGAACTAGTTGCATTCTTCCTTAGCCTCTCTATTTAGTTAAAGTCAATCATTTTTATTTATTTTCTGTTATCTAATCATGCACACTACACAAAAGATCATTCACCTTCAAAACTTCTTTTGTTTACATGTCGTTCCTGAATCTACCAAAACCACCACATATCTCTCGAGTTTTCCCAAACAAGATTATATTTTGTAGGAAGAAAGAACCAAAGACTAAAAGCCTGAAATTTACTCCATCCAGATAAAAAAGTAAAAATAAAAATTAACGAAATAGAAGAGCCAAATATATTGCGTTCAAAAGACTAGAGGTCAGAGGCAGAGGGAATACAGACTGAGGGATATTTGTTGTAGAGATGACCTGCATCATATGTAAAGGACTATAAGTGTCTGCTAAAATTTGCATTAGACAGCTGGAGAGAAAAGGGATGAAAGCGTGTTGCCAAATGGGTGTTACATCCCAGTCATGATGGAGAGGAGATGCAGGCAGAGAGCTCAGACGAGCAGTGATCATTGAAACGGCCTTAACAGAGGGATAAAGATGCAACCCTCCGGTGAAGTGAGAGGTTGAAGGAAGTCAGTAAGGGTATGAGAGTTGATGAGACGAAAACCTTTGACTCCACCCTGTTTAGGAAAACTGTATGGAGCCATCCCTCCCTCCCTCCCCCTCAATTTCACGAGAAGGCTGTACTCTCCGCAGCGACGGGGAGGGGGAAAAAATGATCAAACCCAACAGCTTTGCTGAGGTAAAGAAAGTTTGTAGTTGGCTTAGAACACCCCGGTTCTTGGAGGTAAATTTTCCATGGGAGATAATGTGATTCAGATTCCCTGCTGCTTTCTTCCCTCCCTCAAAAAAAAAAAAAAAAAAAAAAGTCAAGCAGCCTTCCCGAAATTACATGCCTATCCATCATAACAAGCTCCATCCCTTGCCCATGTGTTGTGCACCTTGTGTTTCCAATCACTTAACCTCTTTTCGCAAACAGCTCGTCAAGTACCAGTAATTACCCAGTCTCTTTACTTCATGATTCGAATGGTTCCAAAAAAAATTCCTTCTGATTCATTCCCCACCCTTGCATTCCAGTTTTCCTCCATCAGGACTCATTCCCTCTCATCAGACCACGCACTCACTTACTTCTCCCAGCATCCTTCACTGTCTGGTCCTTGAGAATTATCAGTCAACAGTCTTTCAGTGTTTACTTTCACTGTACTTTACCTTAACCATGCACTAATTGCTCTAATTTCCTTTCTATAAATCACACGGTTTTACAACTCTCCGATCACAGCCGCACCCTCCTCTTATACACAGCCCAGACGTTTTACCTCATACATTTCCAAGTGTATTCTTTGTTATATCCTTTTTCCCTCTTTGTCCTATTTTATTAAGATCCATTATATCCAATTTATTTCAGGAAACGCATCACCTGTCTCAATGCCTTTCCCGTATCATTGAATGACACAATCTGAATCTCAGAGAACTCGTCTGAAGTAAGTTCTACTTTTTTTTCTTTTCTTCACTTTTTTTTTTAAGTTCATAAGACAGCGAGAGGAAATATTTTGGTACCTGCTTCCTCTCCTTTTAGTCCTGTTTGAAAGACGGAGGAATTAGATTGCGTTTGCGTAGAAGAGGTACGGATTCACAGACGTCTTATTATTGACTATGTGAACAATTATGTGATCAACTCTATCGCCTGGGAGTTCGTTGTTGTTGTTTATGTTGTTGTTGTTGTTGTTACATGACCATGTAGACACGTCGTCAGCAAATAAACATCTTCCCTTTGTGTTTGTACCATAGATTCCTTAGTAGTAGTAATAGCAGTTTATTGACAAAACTGCACTACAGATACTATATACGTACTGTATTTCAAACACTAGATACAAAATGATAAGTTATTTATATGTACACATTCCAAGTACTGCATACAATTTTTTGTTCAGCAAAGTGATTTTTTCAAAAAGAGTTTTGACATTTGAACACGAGGAATCCAGCTCAGTTTATCTTTTAATAAACAGATACAATGATTTTATATCCTATACGTAATGATTAAGTTTCATAGACAGATCAACCTTGCACAAGTGTAAAACACGCTTACATACCCATCCATGTATGCACACTATCCATCCATCCATCCATCATCCAATCCTACGTTGCCCCATGAGGAGCGTAGAAGCCCGGAGCTAGGCAGTTGGTCCAGCATTAATAAATGTACACACACACACACACACACACACACACACACACACACACACACACACACACATTATATCAATCCACTTATCTATGTATCTGTCTATGTATCTATCTATCTGTCTATCTATCTATGTATCTATCTATCTATATCTATCTATCTATCTATCTATCTATATATATATATATATATATATATATATATATATATATATATATATATATAAATAAATATATATATATATATATATATATATATATATATATATATCTCTATATATATATCTATCTCTATCTATCTATATCTATCTATCTATATATATATATATATATATATGTATATATATATATATATATATCATTACCCTCCCAAAACTTGTACTCTGTACTCTTATACTTGCCACATAAGACCATGAAGTACCACAAACTGATATACTTCAGATATTACTATAATTTATATATACGACACAAAATTGTCATCATTCAGATATTACTATAATTTATATGCATACGACACAAAATTGTCATCATCCTTTCCCAAATCCAAGGTGGGCTTACTTTTATTTATGCCTTCTAATGTCACTAAAGATAACTTTAAAAATACACTTTTTAAAGCTGCAGATCAGAATCAGCAGTTATGAGACATACCATAACGTACTTTTACGTCAAGAGATGTGACTTAGTTACTAAACATTATAAAATATGACTCGTCACTTAAAATATTTAATCATATAAATGAAAAGCACTGTGAGTACAGCTTCATAAATCTTGATAAGGACCTTCTGCAAGTAGCGAACTCTGCATGGTGGAATTACTTTACGTCGTGAAACTTAGGTGAACTTAGGTGATAATCACTGGATGTAGTACATTCTGACCGGGCATGTCTTTCATCTTGAATTTTGTTTTCCTCACACGTACACTCAGTGTCTTTGTTCAGGTGGTGATCGAATCTTCCTTCCTGTTTTTACTATTAAATTTTGTGTCATCAAACCAAGACCTATGAATCACTACACTGTTGATGCTGTTTCTACATCCTAGTGTAGCAAGTAGTGTGTGGGGCTTCATTATGTGTCTTTGCGTGGCACGTGTCGCCTGTGATTCCACTCAACCCAAATCTAAACTGATAATTATGGATGGCTGGGTGATGTCCTGATTTAAGCCTAGCTTGGTGCCTCAATTAACCCTATTGAAGGACACCTCTGACGAGTGGACGTCGAGAAGGGGTTGGGAGGGGGGGCTTGAAGTGAAATGTTCTGATTGAGGTGTGTTGTTTTGGGTGATAAATACAAAGAATAGCAAACAGCAACTGACCTTTTGGTTTCTTCACTGTTAGTGACGGAATATCTAGAGCTGGAATATTACTAGACAATGTCTAATAATGTTTGTGGTGATGGCTTTATACGCTTCTTTTATTGTGTGCTTCTGTCTTATGGTGACAGGGATGTTGTGTATTAGCACAAACTGTCGCCTTGACTTGAGTGTCTCTCATATCCATATATTATCTAAGAGCGAGGATTTTAGTTTCAGAGTGTAAGTAAACTGTAGAAGTAGTAATGGTGCAGCCAGTGATAATACATAGAGTGCTGTTCTGTTTGGTCTGCAAGATGTTGTGGTGAGTGTTAGGGGGGATGGGAGCTCATGCCTGGGAAGCACAGGGAGAGTGTTTCCTTTCGTGGCTCAAAGTCTGTCCCTGTAAATACCCTAATTGCGTTTTGTAAAAAAATAAATTGCCCTTGAAGACGTGTCTAGTGCCATTTCTTACTTCTAGATCTTTGTGGAGGAGTATATGTCACAGGTACATCGTCAAGTATTTTCTAATGAGTGTATGTGTGCTCATGATATTCTTTCGTGATGAGTATGACGGAGCATTTGGCTGGAACAACCGTCAGTCTGTTGTCGTCCCATGCCTTGAGTATATTGAGGTAATCTTGTTCTGAGAAGCCTGTGTCTGTGACGTGGGAGTTTTGTGCAGGTCCTACCATCTTCAGAATTAAAATGCTTGAGTTTTACCACAGGCCTGTTATACACGTGGGTAAAGTAACGTAACCAAAGAGGCTTGCTTAATGAAATATAACAGAAGATGTGATGTGAGGAGGGTCGGTGGGGGGTGGAGGCTGAATGGGTGGTAGGGCATAGTAAGTTCAAATTCAGTATTCTTGCGCTCACTCTTATAGCTTCGAAATACTTCATAGTGAGACGAGAGGCCACAGTGAATATTGAAGTAACAGTTACAATACAAATGATTCCTAGTAAAAATAGCTAAAGAGACTTGCTTATGTTAGCAACTGATAAGATATTTTAGGAATACAGCTCCAGATCTCTCCATCCAGCCCCTAGAACTCTTTTATAGGTTTTCTTCTCCTAGTCTCTCTCTCTCTCGCTCTCTCTCTCTCTCTCTCTTTCTTTTTACTTTCCCTCCGGCCCCTTCATTTTTCATCTAATCTTTTCTGCCTTCTGTTCTCTGAGTTGCTGTCTTTCACTTCCTAGTTCTAACCTCCCCACACATTGCCTCTCATCTTTTAGTTCTCTGTTATGCTCCTTTTTCCCCAGTTGTTTTATATCTCATACCTTCACCATAGCCCTCTTTTCCCAACCCGACGAAAATCCCTAACACCTTTCGGGTCTGTTGATGGCCAAGAGTAGTGTGACTGGAGGATGGTGTTGACTCTACTTTATCCACGGTATCTTGGCCTATTTCCCGTCTCTCCATTTTTAATGTTGAGCTGTAGTAAGAGATTAGTACAAGTATTTTTTTTTTCCACCATGAAGAGTTATAGACAGAAAGGGTGTTGAGTGGTCACAGTGTCTTTTTCTGCTCTTGAGTTGCGAGAAATTAGCTGCAATAAGGCAAGAATATCTATCTGGTTAAAGGTGACGAGCTATAGTAAACAAAAGACCCTTTCCTTTCTCATTGCTACGGTTCATCATATACCTTGCAACCACGAGCTGGTATTACGGAAGTGAATGTGGCTAGTAGCGTCAAGTGAAAAAATTATCACTACCAGAGAAGCTAATTCCTGCCTCATAACTAAGGCTTATTGATTTTCATGTAAAAAGGACATAGTATTCAAGACTGATTGTGATCCATTTCAGTCAGGCAAAAACAAACTGACTATAGATGTCCCTTCCGTTTACCATTTCATTGTCTTGTCTCATCCCTTTCGTTTACGACACGGTTAACTCTAGTAGCTCATTTTTGGTTGGTTATTAGATCTATGCACTCCCAATACACTGATTATTTTTCCACTAATTGTACAGTATGTGGCATATGAACCTGGGACAGCCTCAGTGGGAAATGGAGATCCAATTACTCTTTCCGCGTTATTCCCATTCTGATTTCATTGGTCATATATGCAAATGAATAGCAACCCGTTCATTCGTCAGGCGTCTTCCAGCAAGTATGTATAATAAGTTAATGAAGTTAGGTGTGCAACTGAGGACAAACGTTTGCAAAATATTTCGCTACTTCTCACATTACACTGCTGACTGATATTTCCAGGCTGAAAGGTTTGGTGAGATTCTGTTTTATTTGATGGGTTGCGAAATACTGTGATGGAGGTGCCCCGAATGCAAAACTTAGACAGTGGAATAGTATGCACATTTTTGTCCCTGACGGGATAACTCCCAGTTCTCTGTTAAAAACTGATGATGTTCTGGATTAAAATGTACACACACACACACACACACACACACACACACACACACACACACACACACACACACACACACACACACACACACACACACACACACACACACACACACACACACACACACACACACACACACACACACACACAGTTATCAGTGTCATTTAGTTGCCATCTTGTCCACTGTTTGCTAGTTTCCTTTTCTCACCTTCTCCAATTGCTATTTGTTTTTTCCCTGTTCCTTGCCTCCTTCCACCCATCTCTCTTACTCCTGTCTCCTGTAACCTCCCATTTTCCTACCTGCTTCGTTTTCTTCTTCACGGCCCCTCCACATCCCTCCCTCCTTTTCCTTTGTTATTCTCCCGCTCAAGCAATCTCCCTAAGGCGCTACTTCTTTGTCTCTAATGCTTCCTTCTACTCAGCAACCACTTTACTCTCCCACAAACGCTCCACAAGATGCGAGATAAAAACAAAGCACCGCAGCAACAGTTGTCTATAGTATCTCTTCATGACACCTTCCGGAACACAAAGCATCTCTGCTTCAAACACTATAAAATATCGTCATTGCCATTTCATCTCCACGGCTTGGTGAAAGTTTAAGGATAAAAAGTACTTTGCCTACCATCAGCTCTCAGTAATCATCGTTGATTTTACCACCATTATCTTTGCACTATAGTGGTGTACTGTTGTGTTTTTCAGTAACATTCACAACGCCACCAGTGCTCGTCCGCATGAAATTTGGTTAGATACTGTTGAGGAATATTGTAACACAGGTATTATCAACAGTTTCTCTTAATACTCATTAAAATGAACAGGATCACAACTACTATTATCATCCTATGTTGCCCACATCATTTCCGTCACATCTTTCTATCCATCCATCCATCATCACATGTCAGTAATAAAAACTGCAGTAAAATCAACATAGGCATTATTGTAACCAAAATTACATTACTTTTGCTGCTCTATTCAGACCATGATTAATCACCTAATGTCAGTTAACATTTTCATTTTCATCATTGCACTAAGCACTTCCACCACCATTATCTGCCACTTCACTTTAAGGCAACCGACCTTCTATGAAAAAGCACAGCACACTACGTTCTTTGGCTACGATTTTCCATAAAGCAAGAGGTAACATGATGATGGTGATGAGAAGACGGTGTAAAGGCCGCAGTTAAGGAGAAAAGAAGGCACTTCCAGTAGTGGAAATGGGGTGTTAACAGAGAAGAATACTTGGCTGCCAAGCGCAAGGCTAGAAAGGAGATATACAGGGCAAAATATGAGTCTCGAAGACATTTACTGGATAACAGAAATATTGCTGAAATGAAGAATACGGCATTTAAGGTGGAGAATCAGATGGAGAGGGAAAACGGTAATATCACAGGTGGGCAGTGTGTGAAGGATTTTGAAGGAACGGTAATGGTGGACAGTGCGGATATTAAAGACGCCTCGGGAGAGCATTATAACCGGTTGCTGAATGAGGAGTTTCACTGGACTGGGAAGGTTTGGAGTCAGTGGGTCCAGCGTCTGGCACTGACATTTAATTGATGTCGCTATTGTGAGCATGGCAATAGGCAGGATGCACCTGGAGAAGACGACGGGTGTGTTTGGGTTGACTGTTGAAATGTTGAACGTCTCAGGAGATAGGGGAAAGGGTTTAGTCTCTGATATCATAAATTCGATTATATATGAGTGTGTTGTCCCAAATGACTGGCTGAAGAGTGTGGCTAAAAATGTGTATGAAGAGAAGGGTGATACCTTGGAAATAAATTAAAGAGGCATAAAACTTTTGAACCAGAAAATGGAGGTAATTGAGTGTCCTAGAAGGTCTGATAAGGGAAAGACTGAATATGATGAGATGCAGTTTGGGTTAATGTCAGGCAAAGGGACCACTGGTGCCATATTTACTGTGTGACAGCTTCAGGAAAAATATGTAGGAAAGAAAAGACAGCTGTACTTCGTTTTTGTTGATTTGGAGGTCTGAGAGACTCCCAGGGGAGGTGGTGAAATGGCCAATGAGAAAGTTTGTGATCCAGGAGTAGCTGGCTAAAGTGGTTATGGCTATGTAAGTGGATATTCTTATCCAGGTGAGAGTGAATGGAGATTTGAGTGACGAGTTTTCCGTGAATGTTGGCGAGCATCATGGCACAGTCTTGAGTCCCTTTTTGTCTGTCGTGGGGCTTGAAGCTCTCCCACGTGACTTCAGAAATGGACTCCCATGGGAGATGTTGTATGTTGATGACTTGGTACTGTCTGCTGAGAAAGGAAGGGAGGCAGAGCAATAACTTATGAAATAGAGAGAAACAATGGATCACAAGGGTTTAAAAGCAATCGCGGATAAATCAAGTGAAGATATCAAGGGAGAGTAATCGCGGATAAATAAAGTGATGATATGTAGGGCTCCTGGGAGTAGTGTCAAAGCAGAAGAGTGAGGCCAGGTGGCGTTTGTCACAACGGTGTGGGAAGTAATTCCATCTTGTGAAATGTTTGTGAGCTAGGTGGGGACGCTCACCGTCCGCTTATACGATGTAATGCTACTTTGGGTGTCTGCCCTTTCCTCTCTTCCTTCCTTCCTCTTTCGTCTTTCTTTCCTTCATTCTTTCCTCTTCCTTCTGCCTGTGGATGACTCTACACTGAATGACAAGCCAAATGATTTCCTGTACACCAAGAAACTATTTACTACTCTGGATGGTAACCATATAACCAAATTATGGCGCCAGGTGGTTTAGTGGGTAATTAAGACGCTCCAATCGGATTGGGCCTGTGTAGGTTTATATCCAAGGGCTGGTTGGGGTTTATTGCTCATGTAATGCCACTCGGAGATGAGTGAGGCTGGTCACTCTCTTCTTAAATGTCAGAACCAACTGGCCTAGACCCGGGCCCCTACGCTCCTCATGGGGCAACACAGGATTGGATGATGGATAGATGAATGGCAATGTCTGTGATTAGTGGGTGAATAGGAGACGTAATGGTTTTAGAGGTAGGCTGCGAAATGATGTTATTTCGTGTGTGTAGTGTGTTTGGGGGGAGCATGTAGAGACTGTCAGGTTTGAAGGATTAGTTTCGTTGAAGAGTCTCGAGTGTGTGGAGTATTTATTCATTATTTTTTTTTTTTTTTAGTTGGGGGACATAATTATTATGTGCTGGAGGTGGGGCTAGAGCTTGCTGTATGGTTTGGGTAGGGAGAGGTTGGAGGAAGTTCAGGGAACTGTTGCCTCCCCTAACTTTGAGAGCGCTCTCCCTCCTTGCTAAGGGATCTTTGTATGCGGTTGGTGTCAGGACTGTAATGCTGCGCGGTAGTGCGACGTGGGCGGTAAGGGAAGAGAATATTCATAAGCTCAAACGTACAGAAATGACAGTGATTAGATGGATGTGTATTGCGTCCTTGAATGCAAGGTCTGGAGGGAGGGGGATTAGGATGGCGATTTCAGAGTTTAGGGGAAGAATGGGACTTGAATGTAATGCTTTTTTTTTTTTTTTTTTTTTTTTTTTTTTTTTATGAGGGGTAGATTGAGATAATTTGGGAATATTGAGAGGATGGGGGATCACCTATGGGGGAGGTGGTGGCTCGATCGGCAGAGAGGTGGCCTGCAGTCCTACCGGACCCATGTTCAAATCCCCGCTGGGGCAGGGAACAATTTAAGGATATGAATTTCATAAAAGCAAACTTTACCGACTACCAGAAGACCCGCCGACATGTTGTAAAAATACCCCCGCTTATACCAATACACCATTCCTGAATGAGACAGCCCTGGCATGTATTCAATATGGACGGTGGGTGTTAGCGCCGAAGTGGTGACATGTGGAGATGTGTAGTATGTAGGAGGACTGCTGAGCATTGAGAGCAGGCTGCGAAGCCTATGCCCGGAATCGGACACATAAAAAAAAAAAATGGGTGCTGAGGATGAGAAGTGGGAATGTCGGGTTAGGGTTACGACAGGCAGACCAAAAAATACTTGGGACGAGGCCATACAGTAAGATCTCAAGGGCTAAGGAGCTGAGTGGGGAGGCTGCCAGATATCAGTAGCATGGAGAGCCGCCGTTAGGTGACCAAGGCCGACGCATGCAAGCATGTTGGAGCCTTTATAAGAACATAAGAAGAGAGGATAACTGCAGTAGGTCAGTTGGCCTGTGCTAGGTATTTCATACAAGTGTGACTAAACTAATGCGATGAAGTACCAGGATGATACGACGATTGGGAAAAAGAAGTAAGATAATCTATTTTATCAATGTGTTATGGCTCTTCTAAAATTGAATAACCTTTTGGTAATGATGTAGGAAACAAATTGGGTGTCGTTATAGTTGTGATGCCGGACAACTGAAATTATGTGAAAGGTGATTTAATCCTCATCTCAGCTTTTTACCCGACTTTAGAAACTAATACAGAACAATCAAGAGATTGCCCCGAAATGTAAAAAAAAAAAAAGAAAGAACGAAAAGTGAGGGAAGGATACACCAGAAAATTCCATTACTGTTTTCGTAAACCACCCTATGATTTCTACCTGTGATTTTCGTCCCGCTTGTCTTCAACATGCACTCACCTACCATCGTCCATGGACCCTGCCCTAGGGTGGGAAAGGAGGTCCGGATGATGATTTTATATATATATATATAGATAGATAGATAGATATAGATAGATATAGATATAGATTTTTTTTTATGTGAAAGACTCTGGGCATAGGCTTCACAGCCTGCTTTCAAGGCCCAGTAGTCCTCCTACGTACCGCACACCTCTACATGTCACTTCTTCGGCGCTAACACCCACCGTCCGTACTGAATACATGCCAGGGCTGTCTCATACAGGACTGGTGTATTGATATTAGCGGGGGTATTTTTACGACATGTCGGCGGGCCTTCTGGTAGATCAGTAAAGTCTGATTTTATGAAATTCAAATCCTTAAACTGTTCCCTGCCTCAGCGGGATTTGAACCCGGGTCCGTCAGGACTGCAGGCCAACTCTCTACCGATTGAGCCACCGCCTCCCCCATATATATATATATATATATATATATATATATATATATAGATAGATAGATAGATAGATAGAAAGAGAGGGAGAGAGAGAGAGAGAGAGAGAGAGAGGTGTATGTGTGTGTGTGTGTGTGTGTGTGTGTGTGTATTAGGGAGGTTTTATACAGTAGGGGCGAATCTTAATTCAGCTATATATAAAACAAAACTCCATTTCATGGGTTGAGTTAAAAAGTACCGTACAGTAACTCATGCAAAGTTTATGTGAAAATAAGTGCATTTCTCTAAAGTTTTACACACTATAGGCAGTAAACGAAGAATACAACACTACATACCCCGAACATTTTAATCATATACTGATATGTTCAGAGCTGTGTTCGGACATGTGGAAAGTAGAAAAAGTGGAAATCCATCTGGGCCTTGCTATTGTCATTCCAGTTAACACAATTGGACCAGTACACAAACCAAAAATACACAGAAAAATCTCTCTTGTTTTAAAAGATTATGAGATAGTTTACATACTTGCCAGTGTCCAACATCAGGTCGCAGCTTGCACATTCATTTCTCCTGTTTTCGTTTATGGATAATGTGTTGTGAAAAGGAGGAGATATTATAAGTAAGTGAATAAAAATAAATTGATGTTTATATTTAAAGCACATTTTTACAGTAAACAGAATCGTATCGCTTCTGCAGAAAAGTTTTTGAGGCTGGCGTTCATCTTTTGTTTTGGCTGATGTGGTAAATGAATAAATGAGTGATACCCCTCGTCCTACATTGTCATTGACAACAATGAGAGATGAAACCTGCTGTCCACCTTCGTTCCTTTCCTTTTCATAGTCCGTAGGTGGAAGTCGACAGTCTGCAGGAGGAACTGGAGACCTTCTTCGTCGCTGCACACAGGTTTGCGTGTGAATTTCTCATTGAGGACCATGCATCTCTCTGCTGCATCATTGACCACTTTCAGGTCTTCTGCTTGCTTCTTTGCATGACGGAAGTTTTCATCAGAGGGCCATTTTGAAAGGTCTCTGGCAAAGAACGCGGGCTCAACTTGGAGAGACTGGAACAGTTTGGTTGACCGGATTGTCACCTATGAACTCAGCCGGCCATCCACTTGGAGCCCTTTTGCTTTGGACCTGCATGAGTCCATAGATTTTGCAGCCGCAGCATGGGCTGCTGTTGACTGCCGAACAGAAGGCCCTCACGATCCCAAGTCGCTGCCAGGCTTAGGTCACTATTACTCTCTTCAGGCGATCATTTCGTGGAGCTTTTGGGGAATTTGGTCCACAAGCAACGGCTTCGTCATCATCAGCCGACGATGCGCTACTGCTGTCACAGAATGCCTCCCCTGTGACTCCAATAGCTAGGGCCTTTTCTGCTTGTCGCCAGTAAGCTCGCTATAGAGAAATTTTCTTTTCATACCTCTTTTGTGCAGGTAAAATGAACTTGCGATCCTCATTGCGCATATAACTTAATTGTGGATCAGCCCTTTGAGAAATGAGAAATTTCTTGTCTTCAAGGGGATATCTCGTCGATTCAGGGCATCTGAGTGGGAAGTATCAAAAATATCCTCCATATTAACCAGGAATACCTCCCACTGTATGTTGTAGATCATTCCATTCTTGCTCTTGTTTCTCTGTAAGTTTCGGTACCTCTTAATAAAAACTATCAGTTTGGCTGCAGCGTGAGCGAAGGTAGTTCCTTTATTTGAGTCGGCTCTAGATCACACTTTGAAGACATCCATTATTACAGCCTGGATGCTTTGTGAATCCTTCTTCCTGTGGATGTGGTGTAGATAAAAGAAGAGGAGTAACACATCCATAGTACTTGCTAACGAGATTTACACAACTCAGATAATGGAGACTTTTCAAGAAACCACACACTGGTATCTGACCTTGTCGTCGCCATTATCTGTGAACATAACACAAAAGTGGTCAAACGTTGGGACCTCTAAATATCGACAGATCAGGTAAAACATCACACAACAAATATATTATGCATAATCCCCTCTGGGTATGACACAAGCAGTCACACCCTATCAAGATCACAAACCTAGGACACTATAATATATATATATATATATATATATATATATATATATATATATATATATATATATATATATATATATATATATCATCAGCCGTTTGAGTATCCACTGCAGGACCGGCCTATCCCGACCGAAGTCGGGACGATACAGCCAATGTATCTCTACCAAGTGGCTTAGACAGTCTGGTAGAGATTGTATGTAGGGTGAGAAGTGCTTGTAAGTGTAATTGTAGTGGTGGAGTGGCTTTGGATGTGTGTGTAGTCTGTGAACCAAGTGTAATCGGCCAGCACAAGCCGACTGGGTGCAAGCATACTTTACAGTAAGCGACACTGGTTCAACCACAGCACCCCTTGTGTCCGCCAATGCAGTACGTGGCCGGGTGAACACTCCCAAAGGTTATTACCCTGGCGGGGCGCGAACCCTGGTCCACCCGTGTACGAAATGCACACTCTACCACTCTACCACAAAGGATCCTATATATATATATATATATATTAGTGTCCCAGGTTTGTGATCCTGATAGGGTGTAACTGCTTTTGTCATACCCATAAGGGATTATGGATAATACGGTATATTTGCTGTGTGATGTTTTACCTGAGTAATAGGTGGGGGAGCTCACCATCCACTCCCTCGATGTAGTGCTGTTGTCGGGCGTCTGACCTTTCCTCTCCTCCATCCTTCATTCCTTCCATCCTCTTCTGTCTTTCATTCCTTCATTCTTTCCTTGTCCTTCTGCCTACGGGTGACTTTACACTCCCTCTTCCGTCTTTCATTCCTTCATTCTTTCCTTTTCCTTCTGCCTGTGGGTGACTCTACACTGACAGACAAGCCAAATGGTTTCCTGTACACCAGGAAACCATTTACTATGCTGGGTGGTAACCACATAACCAAATTTTGGCTCCTGATGGTTTAGTGGGTAAGTATTGCACTCCAATCGGATTGAGCCGATGAAGGTTTATATCCAGGGGGTGGTTGGGGTTGATTGCTTATGTAATGCCATTCAGGGATGAGTGAGGGTGGTCACTCTCATCTTAAATATCGGGACCAACTGCCTAGCCCCGGGCTCCTACGGTCCTCATGGGGCAATGTAGGACTGGATGATGGATATATATATATATATATATATATATATATATATATATATATATATATATATATATATATATATATATATATATATATATATATATATATATATATATATATATATATATATATATATATATATATATATATATATATATATATATATATATATATATATATATATATATATATATTCAAAAATAGCAAGACCACAAATATCACAGTTATCAACAACCTAAATATAGAAACTGACCATATAATAGTGAATTGGTCAGTCAAATTAATATCAGAAGTGAAAGAAAGAAGTTGATTAAAAATAATAAGGTATGACTAATAAAAGTAAGCGAGAACAAAGCAGCCTTCCAGTTAGAAATAACGAACATATATCAGGGTCTAAGTTATGCTGAATGTGACAGACAAACAAAAGTGCTAAGAGAATCAGCTGAAGTGGTAGGGAAAGCTAATACAACCAAAGCAAATAAGTTTTCAAAAAAGACCCTCGAACTCATGAACAGATGAAAGAGATGAAAGTAAAAACAGAGAGGATGAAATAGAACGAGCGGAATTAAATAATCTTATTAACAAGAGACAGAGAGAATAAAAAAGAAAGAGAAACATGAATCAGATCAAAGAAATTATCAGAAATGGAAAAAGCCTAAAACAGGTCAAACGTAAAATGGCACCAGCAAAGCAACAAATTATATTACTAAAAGACAAGAACGGTGAAGTCATTAGATGCTGAGATAGGATTGTGAGAGGAGTTGAAGAATTTTACAAAGAAATGTATGCATCAAAGACAATAGTACCAATAGCTACCTTTTCAGCTGAAACAAATGAAATACCTGAGGTAACACCAGAAGAAGTTGACATTTCTCTTGAAAGTATGAAAAGAGGGGAGGCCCCAGGAGAAGACGGAATTGTAGCAGATTTACTGTCAGATAAAGGAGTAAAATACAAAATAGGTTCGCCCACTTATTTACTCAGTGTATAAAAAAGAAAATTCCCCAAACATGGTGTAAAGCAATAGTTATTTTGCTTTACAAAATTGGCGACGCAAATTGATCTTAGTAACTACCAACCCAGTAGCTGATTATCAGTTATTTAAAAAATCTTCACAAAATTCCTTACGAACAGAATAACAACAAATTTGGAAGAAAGCCAACCTCGTGAAGAGGCAGGATTCTGAAGCGGGTATTTAGCTACTGACCATCTACACACAATGAATCAGCGAACTGAGAAAACTACAGAACATAATAAACCACTGTCCCTAGGTTATGTTGATTACGAAAAGGCTTCCGACTCAATGGAGCACACAGCAATTATTCATTCATTGCAAGAACATGAGAATATTGCAAAACTGTTCGAAAACATATATAAAGAGGGAACTGCCTACAGTTAAATTAATAAAGACTCGGCAAAAATTATGACTGAGAAGGGCGTCCGTCAGAGAGATACAATTTCACCAAAACTATTAACAGCATGCCTAGAAAGTATTTTCAGAGAGTTAGACTGGGAAAACAAATGAGTAAACATAGATGGAAAAAGTTAAACCACTTAAGATTTGCAGATGACATTGTCCTATTCTCAGAAACAGCAGAGACACTGTTAGAAATGTTAAATGACCTGAACAGAGTCTCAAACTAGGGTTGAAGATGAACTGGAATAAAACAAATGTTCAATCCAAATACAAGAAAGAGCGTCATCAGAATAAGCGAAGAAATTCTTGAAGAAATCGAGATGTACAGTTACTTGGGGAAAATACTGAAGCTAAAGAAAGACAATGACTGGGAAATAAAAAGACGCACTGCATTTGGATGGAAAGCTTTCGGTAAACATGGAAACATCACGAAAAGTAGCTTACCAATATGTATGAAACGAAAAGTATATAACGAATGTATAATTCCAGCTACAACTTACTGTTGTGGGACCTGAAAACTGACAAAATCGTTGGAAAATAAACTAATCCGTTCTCAAAGGTCAATGGAAAGGTCATTGCTGGGAATAAATATCTTTAAGAGACTGGAAAAGAACAACTTGGATGAGAGAACAGACTAAGGTCAAAGACATTATAGAGTTATAAAAGAACAGAAATGGAGATGGACAGGCCATGTAGCAAGAGACTGACTGAGTGGACCCCGAGAGGTTGTAAGCGTAGCAAAAAAAAAAAAAAAAGGCCAGTCAGGAAATGGAGAGATGAGATAGGGAAGTTTGCAGGCAAACCGTACCAGAATTGGTTCAACCAAGGAATTCGTGAATATGGATGGGGGAGGCTTTTGTTCAGCAGTGGACTTGCAATGGCTGATCATGAATGTCTCATATATATATATATATATATATATATATATATATATATATATATATATACGGGGATTGAGTTATCCCCGTACCCTGAAGATTGGGTCTATGAATGTGCGTGCATGTAGTACAATTGAGGCTAAAAGGGAAGAGATTGGGAGAATGTTTGTGAGAAGAAAGTTGGATGTGTTAGCTTTAAGTGAAACGAAGATGAAAGGGAAGGGTGAGTCTATGTTTGGAGGTGTGAATGGAAGATTGTCAGGTGTTGATAGAGGAAGGGCAAGAGAAGGTGTGGCCTTGTTAGTGAGTCCGAAAGTACAGCAGTGTGTGATTGAATGGAAGGAGGTGTCATCGAGACAGATGTGGGTGAAAGAGAAAATGGGACGTGAGTTGTGGGTGTTTGTGAGTGCATATGGGCCTCGTAGTGAAAGGGATGAAGAAGAGAGGGAGTCTTTCTGGAATGATGTTGATGACTGTCTGCAGAGTTTTGGAGCGAATGTGAATATGGTAATGATGGGAGATCTGAATGCTAGAGTGGGAAATGTAGCAGTTGAAGGTGTAGTTGGTATGCATGGTGTGCCTGGAAGAAATGAAAATGGGGAACGAATGATAGGGATGTGTGTTGAGCGAGAGATGGTGATTGGAAATACGCTGTTCGAGAAGAAAGATATTTATAAGTATACATGGGTGAGACAGTAGGGTGGAATGGTTGTGGATAAAGCATTGATGGACTATGTGGTTGTGTCTAGGAATGTAATAGGAAGATTGTTGGATGTGAGAGTTCTGAGAGGGGAGGGTGGAGGTATGTCTGACCACTACATGGTGGAGGGAAAGTTAAGAGTAGGTAAGAGATGGGTGAGAGCTAGGAGGGTTAGGTGTGGCAGGGAGGTTTTGAAAGTGAGTGAGTTGGATAAATGAGAGAAAATGATAGAGTATCAGGAGAAATTGAAAGGTGAGTGGAACGCAGTGAAAGATCAGGAAAATGGCAGTGTGGAGGAGGAATGGCAGTTGTTTAATAGTGCTGTGGTGGGGCATACAGAAGAGGTGTGTGGTGTGAGACGTGTGGGTGGTGGTGAAAGAAAAGGAAGTGAATGGTGGTGCGAGTAAGTAAGTATGGCTGTGGCTGAGAAGAGACGTGCATATGAAGTGTGGCTGCAGAGGAAGGATGAGGTGTCATATGAGAGGTATAAGGAAAAGAGGACTGCGGCGAGAAGGGCTGTGCTTGATGCTAAAGTGACAGCAGATGAGAGGTGGGGTGGGCGGCTGACTGAGAATTTTCAACAGAATAAGAAAATGTTCTGGAAGGAGGTGAAAAGGGTGCAAAAGGGAGAGTCTGGGAAGGAAGAGTGAGTAAAAGCAGAAGATGGAAGGATGTTAACTGAGATGGATGCAGTAAGGAAGAGATGGGCAGAGTATTTTGAAAGATTGTTAAATGTAGAGGAGGAAAGGGTGGCTGAGATTGTGGCAGATGGAAGGGTGCAATGAATAAATGTGTTGGGAGAGTTGAATGATTCTTTGATCACGAAGGAGGAAGTGGAGAAGGCAGTAAAGGAAATGAAAACAGGGAAAGCTGCAGGTAAGGATGGGTGTGCTGTGGAATGCCTGAAGTGTGGTGGAATGACTATTGTTGACTGGTTAAGAAGATTGTTAAATGTGTGCTTTGTGAAAGGTATGGTGCCAATTGACTGGGTAAGTGCTTGTGTGGTCCCGTTGTATAAAGGCAAGGGTGATAAGTATGAACGTACTAGCTTTAGGGGTATAAGTCTGTTGAGTGTTGTAGGTAAGGTGTATGGTAGAGTGTTAATTATGAGAGTTAGAGAGGATACAGAGGGAGTGATTGGTGATGAGCAGTGTGGCTTTAGGAGAGGGAGGGGATGCGTTGATCAGTTGTTTGCTGTGAGACAAGTGTGAGAACAGTATTTAGTGAAAGGCAAGGATGTGTTTTGGGCATTCATGGATTTAGAGAAAGCGTATGATAGAATTGATAGGAAGGTTTTGTGGACTGTTTTAAGATTGTATGGACTACTAAAAGGGGTGAAAAGTTTTGATGTAAATAGTAGAGCGGGTGTAAGAGTGGGAAATGCTGTGAGTGATTGGTTTCCCGTGAGAGTGGAGCTGTGACAGGGATCTGTGATGTCGCCTTGATTGTTTAATATTTATATAGATGGTGTTGTAAGGGAGGTGAATGCAAGAGTTTTAGGTGAAGGTCTGAGTCTGGTGAATGTTGATGGTGGACAGTGAAATCTGAAGCAACTACTGTTTGCAGATGATACTGCACTGGTGGCTGATTCAGAGAAGAGATTGAGACAGTTGGTAGAGGAATTTGGAAGGGTGTGTGAAAGGAGGTAATTGAGTGTAAATGAGAATAAGAGTAAAGTGATGAAGTGTGCGAGGTTGGTAGATGATAGGTGAATGAATATAGTTTTGAATGGCGAGTTGCTTCAGGAGGTGATGTTTTAAATATTTAGGGTCACAAGTTGCTGTGGATGGAAGAATAGATGCAGAAGTGAAGATTAGAATGAATGAAGTAGGAAAGGTGCTGGGAGGAATGAAAAAGTATTTAGATGTCGTTTGCTTAGAATGGATGTAAAGAGAAGGCTGTATGAGGGTGTTGTGGTACCGACTGCGTTATATAGGGCTGAAACATGGAATATGGGTGTAGCAGAGAGGAAAAGTTTGAATGTAATGGAGATGATGTGTCTGAGGAGTATGTGTGGAGTGACGTGTATGGATCGAGTGCGAAATGATGAAGTGCAAAGGAGAACTGGAGTTCTTCGGGAGACGGCTGGTAGAGCTGAGCAGAGGGTGTTGCGATGGTTTGGGCATATGGAGAGAATGGATAATGAGCGATTGGTGAAAAAGATAACCAGATCTGATGTGAGGGGTGTAAGGCTGAAAGGGAGACCACGAATAGGATGGATGGACAGTGTGTAGAGAGCGCTGGATGCAAGAGGGATGTCTGTTGAGCAAGTAAGTGTGGCTGTGCATGATAGAAATAAATGAAGAGAAACTGTGAATGAATTAATGATGACGCAGCCCTGAGGGAATATTCTCCAGCATTTCGTCTGATCAGCTAGTCAGGTCGGGTGCGGGTAAGGGGATGGGTCTATTATGATGTGGCAGGGGTAAACCGGTTCTGTTGTCGGGCCCTGCTGCAGATGTCACTGATTGCACTGCGCAGTTTACCTTTGTGCGGAGTGGTGTGGTGAGGATCTGTCTCTTCTCCCCTTTGGGGCTAAGATGCGAATGAATGTGTTTGAATGGATGAGTAAATGGGGAGTGTGTCGTCCTGTCTCGGCTACCTCCCTTTCCTTCGGGGAAGCAGCCTAGGTATATATATATATATATAAATAAATAAAAAAATATATATATATATATATATATATATATATATATATATATATATATCATCCAATCCTTCGTTGCCCCATGAGAAGCGTAGGTGCCCGGGGCTAGGCAGTTAGTACTGACATTTAAGATGAGTGACCAACCTCACTCATCCCTGAGAGGCATTACGTGAGCAATAAACCCCAACCATCCCTTGGATATAAACCTTCACCGGGTCAATCCGACTGGAGCACAATAAGTACGTAGGAGGACTACTGGGCCTTGAAATCAGGCTGTGAAGCCTATGCCCAGAGTCGGTCAAATAAAAAAAAAAAAAAAAACACTAAACCACCAGGCGCCAATATTTGGTTATTTGGTTACCACACAGCATAGTAAATAGTTTCCTGGTGTACAGGAAACCATTTGGCTTGTCTCTCAGTGTAGAGTCACCCTATCTATCTATCTATTGCCAGACGCCTCAATCCCGTTTGGGGTGGCCACAAACAAATCGCCTCCAAGTCGCCCTGTCCCCCGCCATTTCACTGCCCTGCTCCCAACTCACACCCCCCTCTCTCATATACCTCTCCACCCCATCCCTCCATCTCATCCTCGGCCTCCCCATCCTTCTTTCCCCCTCCACCTCACTCACAAACTCTCTTCGTCAGTCTTTCACCCTCCATCCTCTCCACATGGCCAAACCACCTCAGTGTGTTCCTCATAATACGCTTCCTATCACATCCACATCCACACCACAACGCTCCTTTATATCCTCATTCGTCAGCCTGTCTTTCCATGTGACTCCACAGGCTCCTCTTAAATAACTCATTTCCACTGCTCTCACTCTTGACTTGTGTCCTTCCAACAACGTCCAAGCTTCACTTCCGTACGTTTGAGTTGGTATCACAATACTGTCATGTAGTAACTTTTTCACTTCCATGCTCACTTCCCTGTTTCTTATTACTGCTTTCAAAGAACCAGCAACCTTTCTTCCCTGCTGTACCCTTTCACGCACTTCACCCTCCAAACCTCCATCTTTACTCATCACACTACCCAAGTACTTAAACGTACTCACATTTTCCAATTCCTCACCATCCAACCTCGCTGTACATTCACTGACTTCACCTCTCTCAAAGACCATGACTTTACTCTTCCCTACATTCACCTTTAGATTCCCATATATATATATATATATATATATATATATATATATATATATATATATATATATATATATATATATATATATATATATATATATATATATATATATATTAAACACAGTTGCAGCAAGTAGGGGTACACAGAACAAAGGGGACCTAACATGACCTTACCTCACCTCACTTCACTTCACCTCAGCTAAACTTATAACCTAAATATAGTAAGCCTGTACAAAAAATGTTTATCTAGGAGAACAGCTTTACAGTTAACTCTGTTAACAATATGTCACTTTTAAAATGACCGTATCTCAAATTTACATTATTCTCATATGATTCATATAGAATACTGTAAATATTTCTATTTAGTTTTGTTGTGCATTTTTTAGGGCTACGTAAATATGAGGACACTGCAGTAGTATTTAATTTAATATATAGAGGATAGCAAACCGCGAGAGAACGGAAGGAGGAAACCTGAGAGAAATGAGCATGAAACTATCTATCTATCTATTGCCTGACGCCTCAGTCCCGTTTGGGGTGGCCACAAACAAATCGCCTCCAAGTCGCCCTGTCCCCCGCCATTTCACTCCCCTGCTCCCAACTCACACCCCCCTCTCTCATACACCTCTCCACCCCATCCCTCCATCTCATCCTCGGCCTCCCCCTCCCTGTTTCCCCCTCCACCTCACTCACATACACTCTCTTCGTCAGTCTTTCACCCTCCATCCTCTCCACATGGCCAAACAACATAGAAAATAACTGATTATATTTATGGTCAGGCATTGGTGATTTAATTTGGATAAATCGTCGGGTGATAGGTTTAATTAAAAAAAAAACAAATCGAAATTTCCAGAACATGACGAGATAAATGTTTCAAACATCAACACTACCAGGCTCCTACAACTCACACTGAACTGAATAACATTATCTAGCATTTGCTGGAATGCAATAGTATCATTCTTCCGGCCATGGCAGGGATGATACAAAGGGAATGATGGTAAAGAAGAAGAAAGAGTGGAGAGAGAGAGAGAGAGAGAGAGAGAGAGAGAGAGAGAGAGAGAGAGAAGAGGGGGGAAGGAAGATGAAGGAAAGAAAAGGAGGAAAAACATTAATAGGATGAAATGGAGCCATATAATGTTGAAAATTGTGAGAAATGTAAAATTAATTCAGTGGAGGATCACTTAAGAGACCGGCATATATCCCAAGCCAGCACTAACGAGAGTGGGATGCAGGGAGAGTAAAGATTATTGTAATAGTTGAAGCAGAGAGAGAGAGAGAGAGAATTAAATAAGGAGGATTTTGGAGGTAATTACCAATCATTGAAATTTCGAAGGTATTTAAATATGTATATTGTTGTGTTGTTATTGTTGTTGTTGTTGTTGTTCTGGCTCCACGATCACCTGCAGGTGAACCCGATGGACTGCAGGATGTCGTTACCCTTTTCCTATAGATCACAGTCCACTTTCTGTGGATAGGATGCAAGTTGAGGGAGTGGTTGTGTAATCCGGTTCTCTGCTGCCCAGTTATATTTTGGTACCGCCTGAAGGCGCACCTCTCCAGAACCATACTTGCATTCATCATAATTTTCATTCCAACTCATTTACAGATGGGGTGCTGTAAGATCCATAAAGAAGGTAACAAAAAGCATATGTGTTGAAGAATTATTTAGAGCATGCCCAACGACATGGACCACACAGTTATTTACATATCATTCATTCCCTCGCAGTCCTAGCTCCGCAACACAAGCACAGTCATCTGCATTTTTTTCCCTTTGCGGTTTATATGCATTACTTTCACTTGATGGAAAGTTCCAACGATAAACCATCACATCAGATGACAAACGATCGAAACTCATTCATATGTTTCTAAGCTTATTCTTCATCTTAACATCCTGATTCCCTGTCAGTGCCTGAGCTTTATTACCTTCCACAGTTATTTCGCTTTCTCACATACCGATTTATTTTTCCAAAAGCATCCACCTTCTTGTTGAGCAATAGCGCCTTCCATTTTCAGTCCTCTGTTTTGCATCAAGGCCTTGAGAGTACTAGCCATCCATAAGCCACTCTTTCTACATGCTCTACATATTTACCCCTTTTTTTTTTTTTTTTTAAGTACTACAATGTATTTATGGCAAGTTCCCTCAAACAGTCAAGTCTCTCCATTCACACACACACACACACACACACACACACACACACACACACACACACACACAAAGGGCCGCTACGAGATGGATACCAAGCTTAAGGGACCTAAGCTACGAAGAAAGACTAAATAAACTGAATCTACCAACACTACAGGAGAGAAGGAAAAGAGGTGACATGATAATGCTAAATAAGTGCATATCAGGGAAGGAGAAAATAGACATAAATGATTACTTAACATATGGAGAAGCATCAGCAAGAGGACACTGCAAAAAACTGCATAAGAAGAGAGGTGATAAAGACGTAAGGAAATTCAGTTTCCCAAACAGAGCAATTGGTCAACGGAATGCACTACTGAATGAAATAGTGTGTGCCAAAACAATTCACAAATTTAAGGATATGTACGATAAATATGGTTTAAGACACGGGGCAATACGAGTTTGACTCATTCCTGTAAAGATACAATTAGGTAAGAATTAGGTAAGGTAAGAACACACACACAGTGCAGAAACCTTCTCAAGTTCAGGCCACCTGCACTAATCTACTCCAGCTAAAGCTAAACAATTTATTTAGCTGAGAATAGCAGACACATTGATAATATTGTAACCATCATCTCTTTCTTGATCAGCACTATTCATGTATTCTATTCCAACGAACAACAGATTATTTTATTCACAAAAGAGTCATAGGATCTTCGTGGATGTGCGAATGATGACCAGCCACGCCCATCTCTTTGGCGACCTACAGTATACTCTCCTGTTTTCTTGTCTGCTTGAATGATTATTTATTCAGCATGATTATATATGCACGTAAGAAGATTTCACTAATCATTTCATCTCCTCAGCTTGTCACTTTCCTAAGATAAAAGAGCCTGTTTATTTATCTGCCAAAAGATAATTCTCTCTTAGGCTATACGATGCATCTGATAGGAAGCAATGTAATAAACACACCGTATTGTTAAGTAAAAGCAATGGCATCGTAGGTCATATTTTGTCGTATTTTCATGAGCCTCAGTACGGAGTAGTTTGCTGTGAACAGGACAGAATGAGAAACTTGGAGAATAGGTTCTGAATGATGAATCTCGAAGAGAATGAAAATGGGAAGGTAAGCGAGGAAAAGGAAAGAAAGAAAAGAAGAGAAATAAAAAAGTAATAAGGTGAAGTTGTTAAGCATTTTGCTGAAGGGAGGCCCCGGAGGAAGGTAGAGAATGTAGTGAAGGAAGGAAGAGAACTCTGACAATGACAGGAGAAAAAAGAGGGTAAAGCTAAAAAAAATAAAAAGAATAAATAAATAAATAAAAACAAGAGGAAAGAGAGACGTGTAAAAATGACAAGAGAACTGAAAAATCAAATAAGAAAAGGGGGAAGGGTGAGTAAATAGTGCAGGTGTTGAAAGCCGGGAAATGGAAAGTAAAATTTTACATGAGAGAGAAAATATTATTTACGAAAAGCGTGAGGAAAATGGAGGGAGAGCTTAAATAAAAGGAGTGAGCAGGGAAAGGCTACTTCCACCAACAAGTTCCTTAGTGTCCACGGGATTTCAAAACACACACACACACACACACACACACACACACACACACACACACACACACACACACACACACACATCCGACTTTTCGCATCCCTTCACCTTAAATTTTTCCTCACTTGACGACATTCTTCCAACTCCACCCCTATGGAAGACAGAATTCAGTTTCTCTCTCTCTCTCTCTCTCTCTCTCTCTCTCTCTCTCTCCCGAGACACAGAGCTCTGCATTAAAGAGTCATGATTGTGTATCCAGAAGGACCTTCTATTTTCGTGATGGGAAGTCTACAAATATAATATGTTTTAACATTGCATTTTTATTCAAGTTTCTGAATTTTTACTGATTTTACTTACAGATCATCTATCCTATTATCATTTTTTCAACGCCACCAATTTCTGTTCCACATATTCATTACTGCATATAGTGTCATATTTTCTTACCCAAATTTGGTGTTAAATTTTAAAATTCATCCTGCGGTTGGTTCAGTAGGTGAATTTCTTTTAGATTATCTGATGGTGGAGTACATCACCTCCTAAAAGTTGCAGCAATATATATATATATATATATATATATATATATATATATATATATATATATATATATATATATATATATATATATATATATATATATATATAAACCACGGAGACATGACACATCCATGTTTCAGTGCAACATCCACATCACAGAACTCACATAGTTCCTTTGCCACACACACACCGAATCCTTTCCACCTCCGTAAAGACTCTTGACAGCATTCAAGATTGTCATATCTTCTTTTTAGTGCCTCCCAGATTCATTGTCTATTTAATTTGTCATATGCTTTTTCCCTATCCATGAAGATAGCATGCAACTAATTTCATTTACTGGTATCACTGTCTCTGATTCATACCACTGTTACGTTAGTTACAGCCTATTGTACAGCAGAGGGCTCGATTAGATCGATATTTCTGTTGCCTTTTTTATTCTCTTGGACTGTCAATACTTCTCCACTAGACATCTTGGAACGATTCTCTGATCTACATACTGTACCCCCTTTCTCCTCCCTAACCAATCCTCAGTTATCTCCTTACGTCAACCAACCAGTGTATTACCTTTCTTATTTCACTGAGAAGACAAAAGCTCCTAAGACTGCCACGCACTTTTCTTTCCCCTTTTTCTTTGTATAGGAAACTATAAAACTTCCAGTCTTCTGGATCTCTGCCTCCGTCTCTGGCCAATCTACATAAAACCCATATTCATTCAATCGTTACCTCTCCATCATATTTCAATATTTCTCCACTCACTCCATTAATTCATTGTACTTTCCCCAGTTTGACTTTCTTCTGTGCCTCACACAATTTCATCCGATCTCTTCTTTCCTTCTCGCCTCTCTTCATCTCCTAGCCTTTGCTCAGCCACTTATACTAACGCTTATTCCATTCACTGTGTTCAACTGATCTCTTTAATGTTTCCTCCATCTCATCACTTTGTCTTACATTACCAGCATTCTGCCATTATCAACCCTCTACTGCTTACCTTGCCACCCTACCATATATATATATATATATATATATATATATATATATATATATATATATATATATATATATATATATATATATATATATATATATATAAAATTTCCTGTGGCACCCCACGGGATGCATAGGGCCTCGATGAACTCTCTCCACCAATATTTGTCTCTTGCCATCTCCTTCAGGTCCCACCAACACTCCTCTCCCACTTCTCTTTTCATTGTCCTCAACCAGGTTTCCCTCGGCCTACCTCTTCCTCTAGCCGTCCACTCTGGTACATCCTGCATTAAACTGCCTACTTTTCTATATATGTGCCCCAGCCACTTCCAGCGAGACAGTCTTACATATTCATCAACTGGTTCCACTCTCGTAATATCCCTTACTACTGCATATGTAACTCTGTCTTGCCACTTTACTCCAAGAATACTTCTCAGTATTTTATTCTTAAATCATAATACTTTCTGATCTGTTGTAATTGTACTCTACCATGACTCATGCCCATAAATCAAAATTGGTCTAACCATGGACTTGTAAATTTTTACTTTAGTATGTACCGAAAGCATATTATTATTCCAAACAGATTTCAACATTCTAACAGCTCGCCAAGCCTGTTTAATCCTCTCCTCAATTTCATTGTTTAATGATCCATTAGTTGATCCAATGGTTCCCAGATATTTAATTTTTTTTATATTCTTCACCACATTATTTCCAATTACACAATCGATTTGGTTCTCCACGTTCGTATTAATAATTTAAGTCTTTCCGCAGTTTATTACCAATCCAACTTTTTCTCCTTCCTCCACCAGACAATCAAGTACCCTCTGCATTTCATAAATACTTCCACATATCAGTACGATATCATCAGCATAGTTCAAATTCATCAGCCTCTTATTTTCTTTCCAGTTAATTCCTGCACCTGTTCTCCTTACAACCTTTCTAATAACATAATCCATAACCAAAACAAACAGCAAAGGCAAAAGAACTCCTCCTTGAATCACTCCTGACCTAACTTCAAGTGGATCACTCAAAGAACCACCCACCATTACCTTACAGAAAGTACCTTCATGCTGGCTTCTAATAATACGTACAAACTTTTCTGGTATACCATAGAATCTCATAATTTTCAACATAGCTCCACGTGAAAAACTATCAAACGCCTTTTCAAAATCAACAAAACACATACTAAGTGGCATTGTCATCTCATTAGCTTGTTGCATTAGATGCCTTACAATAAAAATCTGATCATTACAGCCTAGATCCTTTCAAAAACCCGCTTGTTCTTCTCTTAAAATTTTATCAATTACTGGCTCTGTTCTGTTCAACAAGATTTTGGAAAAGACTTTTGCAACTACAGGTGTCAAAGTTATCCCCCTCCAATTGCCACACAAACTTAAATCTCCCTTTTTTGGTATTTTTATAATCACTCCATTTATCCACTCTTCCGGAATTCCACCATTATTCCCAAGCCACATTAAAAAGTTTCAAAAGCGCATTCATCAGATCATCATTTTCCACCTTAGGCATTTCAGGAAATATTCCATCCTCTCCTGGGGCCTTAAAATTCTTTACCTTCTTTATAGATTTTGCTACCTCTTCCAAGGTTATATCCCCTGTTTCTATCTGCAAATCTCTCTCGGCTGGCAAAATGTCCTCTTCAGCTGGGATTGGTCTGTTTAGAATAGATTCAAAATGCTCTTTCCACCTTCCTTTTATATCCAGAGCGTTAGCCATCAAGTTACCATTTCTATCTCGTACAGTTATTTCCTTCCTTCTCTTTTCAGTCTCAGTTAACTCATTTATGGCCTGATAAGCTGCTCTTGTGCTCTGACCGTCATTTTTACTTAACTTAATTTCTGTCTCTGTCGCCTTTTCATCATATAGTCTCCTCTTATCACGTCTAAGGAGTCTTTTTACTTCAGAATGTAAACTCCAGTACTTTGCTTTAAGTACTTCAACTACCTGGCCATCAACATGTTGTTCTTCACTTCTTAACTACTCTTCTTTTCTTTTCTGAATTGCATTTCATATTTTATCTGACATCCACTTTTTCCTTCTCGCTTTTCCCATTTTCTTAATAGTAACCTTAGCATTCTCATGCAAAACCTCTTTTACCTCTCACCACATTATTAATATCATTGTCTTCAGATTCCATCAAAGTCTGCAGGACCAGAAACCTGTTCCTACATTCCCACCGAAACTTTTCCTTCGTGCTCTCATCACTTCTCAGCTCATCAAAATCATAATCATTACCTCCTGCACAATTACCATTAACGTTTCTCTTAAGTTTTATTTTAATCTTTGACACAACAAGTTGATGATCACAACCTATATCTGCCCCCCTCATTAGGCAAACATCTTGGAAATAACTCCTATGCCTTCTGCTAATTGCAATGTGGTCAGTCTGGTTACAATATTTACCACATGGTGACATCCAAGTACTTTTATGTATTTTTTCATGCTCAAAGATAGTTCCACCAATTATAAGGTCATTTGCCAAACAAAAGCTTCCAAATCGCACCCCATTTTCGTTTCTTATACCAACACCCTCATTACCCATACAATCTTCAAAGCCATCCCTACTACTGCCAATAATCGCATTAAAATCACCAATGCAAACTAACACATCATGTCTTGCCACTCTGTTCACTACTTCCTACAGCTTCTCATAAAAGTCATCCTTCATTTCATCAGCAGCCTCATTTGTCGGAGCATACCGTACTTTTTCAGTGTCTCAGTTACACAGAGAGTAGGCCAGCATGCTCTCCAGTACAAATTTCTCTAACTATCTACACCAAACTTCATGCACAGTACACACTACACTTCCTATTCAAAATTCAACAAAAATGGTGTCTCTTCATCAAGCCTCGGAGTCCCCAGGGGGGGGGACCATAAATGCCCCCACCATCCGCCCCTCTCCCGGTGACGACTCGAGGTGCCTGGAACCACTGTCTGACTCTCTTCTTCTTCATTTCTGCAACATTCGCGGCCTTGCCTCTAACTTTCGCTCTGTTGAGCACCACCTCTCCTCCTCTAAACCTTACCTTCTTTTTCTAACGGAGACTCAGCTGTCTGAGGCAACTGACAGCAAACCCTTTTCTGTATCCTCCTACTTTCTTTATACTCATTTCAAAGCCAAAGGTGGCTGTTGTGTATATATATGCAACGACTTATCTTGCTCTCTTGTTCCTGAACTCGATTCTTCTGAATTCTCTACACTCTAGCTTCGGCTTTCCTGTCATTCTCTGACTAAATATATCTGTGCTGTTTACTTATACCCTAAATCTACTGACTATCAAAAATTCTTCGACTATCTTACTTCTACGATGGAACACATTCTATCCATTTCTCCTTTCTCTGAAATCTCCATTCTAGTAGATTTCAATGTTCACCACCACCTTTGGCTCTCCTCTCCTTTCACGGATCCACCTGGTGAACAAGCCTACATCTTTTCTATCCTTAATGACCTAGAGCAGCTTGTACAGCACCGTACCCGTATCCCTGACCGCATTGGAGAGAGCTCCAACATACTTGACCTCTTCCTCACAACTAATCCTTCTGCTTACTCTGTTAATCTTTTCTCTCCGTTGGGCTCCTCCGATCACAACCTTATTACCTTAACCTGTCCTATCACTCCAGTACAGCCTGTGAACCCTCCAGGGAAACGTCGTCTGTGGCATTTTGGAGCCGCGGACTGGGAGGCCCTCAGGCAGTACTTCTTTGATTTTCCCTGGATTGATTATTGCTTCCATGGCCGGGAGCCATCTGAGTGTGCCTTGCGCATTACAGAGGTTATTCTCTCGGGCATGGAAGCATACATTCCTTTCTCATATCCTTTGACTAACGCAAGAAAGCCTTGGTTTAATCACGCTTGTTCTAATGCTGTCCGCAACAAGGAGAGGGCCTACAAAAGGTACCGGAGCCAACCCACCCCTGAATCACATCATCTTTACATCTCTGCCCGGAATCGTACTAAGTCTGTTCTTCGCTCTACTAAAAAAAATTTCATCCATACTAAATGCTCTCAACTCTCCAACTCGAATTCTTCCCACTCCTTCTGGCACCTTGCCAAAAATCTTTCTAACAACTTTACCTCATCATCCTTCCCTCCTCTTTTCTACTCTGATGGTTCTGTAGCTATTTCTTCTACTGATAAAGCAGATCTCTTCGCACAGACTTTCTCCTCCAATTCCACCTTAGACGATTCCGGTGCTGTTCCTCCATCACTTTCCCCCCTCTGACTTTCTCATGGCTGACATTAAAATATCTTCAGTTGATATATTTTCTGCCATCACTGGCCTCAGTACTAACAAGGCATATGGGCCTGATGGAGTCCCTCCTGTTGTTCTTAAGAACTGTGCTTCTGTGCTTACACCCTGCCTAGGCAAACTCTTTCGCCTTTGTCTGTCAACTTGTACCTTTCCTTCTTGCTGGAAGTTTGCTCTCATTCAGCCAGTCCCAAAGAAGGGTGACCACTCCCAACCCTCCAACTATCGTCCAATTGCTTTAACGTCCTGTATTTCAAAATTTTTCGAGTCAATTCTCAATAGAAAAATTTTAAGGCATCTTTCCTATCACAACCTTCTTTCCGATCGTCTGTATGGGTTCCGTCAGGGAAGCTCCACTGGCGATCTTCTCACCTACGTTTCAGACTCCTGGTCATCCTTCTTTCGGGACTTTGGCGAAAGCTTTGCCATTGCACTTGACATCTCAAAGGCTTTCGATTGAGTCTGGCATAAATCTTTAATTTCCAAACTGGCCTCCTACGTTTTCTATCCTTCTATCTGTGCCTTCATCTCTTGCTTCCTTTCTGGTCGTTCTATAGCCGCTGTTGTAGAATGCCATCGTTCTTCTCCTAGATCTATCAACAGTGGTATTCCTCAGGGCTCTGTCCTATCACCAACTCTCTTCCTTTTATTCATCAATGATCTTCTAAGCTGTACATCTAACCCTATCCACTCATACGCTGAAGACTCCACCCTTCACCTTTCCATTCGGTTCCCGCAACGCCCATCTCAGCAGTTACTTCAACAATCAAGGGATGAGGCTATGGCACACCTAATGTCTGACTTGGCTCGTATCTCTGACTGGGGTGAAAATAATATGGTTGTTTTTAATGCATCTAAGACTCAGTTCTTACACCTATCAACCTGACAAAATCTTCCACAGGTATACCCACTAATGTTTAATAATATTCAGCTTAATCCTGCATCATCCTTGAACATCCTTGGGGTTTCATTTACTCGGGACTTATCTTGGAAAGATCATATTACAACTCTTGTAAAATCTGCTTCCAAGAGATTGGGTGTGCTAAGCCGACTCCGCTCTTTCATTACCCCTGCACAATTGTTGTCTCTATACATGGGTTTTTTCCGCCCCTGTGTGGAGTACAACTCTCATGTGTGAGGAGGCTCCCCACATACAGCTCTTCTCAATAGGGTGGAGTCAAAGGCTTTTCGTCTCATTAACTCTCCTCCTCTTACTGACTCCCTTCAACCTCTGTCTCTTCATCGCACTGTTGCATCTTTATCTCTTTTCTATCGCTACTTTATTGGTCACTGCTCCTCTGAACTGTCTGCTTGCATTCCTCCACCTCTACGACGTGCGCGTAGCACCCGTCTGGCAGCAAACTCTCATCCCTTTTCTGTCCAACTCTCTAATGCAAGAGTTAACCGTTACTCCCAGTCTTTCATTTATGCAACAGGTCAGCTCTGGAACTGTCTCCCTCTGTCTGTATTTCCTGCTTCCTATGATCTCCAGTCTTTCAAACGCAGTGTGTTCAGGCATCTCAAAATGATCGGATCTTGAATTTGGCTCTCTATTGTATTTTGTTTTTCTCTTGGAGGGAACTGTTACTGCGGGCTCATGGCCTTTAGTTCCTTCTTCCTCGCATAAAAAAAACACAAAAAAAAAAAAACGTACTGATATTACCATGGTCAGATTTTAAACGTGCATAAATCAAGCGCTCATTTATTGGCTCAAACTCACATAGTGCCTTGCAAGCATCTCTACTCAACAATAAGCCTACTCCTTGGTAATGATTTTCATCACTCCTACCAGAAACCAACAAAGTAATACCATCTTCCAAATTCATTTTATCATCACCAAGCAACCTCGTTTCTGTAATAGCACAAATATCTATATTGTATTCCTTGAACACTAAAATAAGTTCTTCTGTTTTACCAGACTGATTGAGAGTTCGAATATTCCAATTTCCTATTCTTAAGGTTCGTTTTGGATGTATAAACTTATTCCTACGCCGTGGGATTCTTAGCACCCCCTGCCCACTTACGGGCTGCACGGGACTGAGGGCCATTGCTTCGTCACCAGAGTTCATCAAGATTTCTTAGGCAGAAAAATATTTTACCCTGGAGCCAATGCCAGTACTCGCAGGAACCAGACAGTGGAGAGAGGAAATTAACTAAATGAAAGTAAAATGCAGAGGGTTTGGACAGACAAAGTACGAGAAAAAGAGAGACAGCAAAATGAATGTAGATAAAAGTATCCCTTTTAGCCGTCTCTTACGACAAACAGGGAATACTGGGGAAGTATTCTATCCCCCCTTCCCCAAGGGGGATAGAATACTTCCTCCTTCCAAAACAATTTTACATTCCCTCCATATTACACTCAGATTTATTCCAAACCCCTCATCCACTGTTTCCTACATCTCTCTCACTAATCTCTTCACCTCTCTTCTTTCTCATTAGGAATACTATTTTCCATCTCTCCGCATCCTCCATTTCACTACTGCCCATACAGTCTTTTTATCCTTTTTTCTCATCCAGAGCTCCTTTCATTTCTTGACTCCACCACACTGTTCCTTTCACCACTTTTTCGTCCTATTACCCCCCCCCCCCCGACACACACACTACACATCACATGCTACACAGATTTCTGTGAATGTCTTATGCATGCCTTCCACCGCCTTCATCCTTACTCAGTCATATTTTCTCAGTAGTTCCTAAACTTTTCTATTGTACTGGGATTTTCTTTTTTCCTCCTATAGCCTTGCTACTCACGTTGCAGCAACCTGCTTCCTCTTGTCTTCCCCTCTCTCTGTCCTCCAATTGCTTTTATACCTCTATTTTTAAGACTACTATGTTGTGAACAGACAAGTAACTCCACAAACTTTTTTATGTTCTCGTGTCAAGCATGTCTTTCCTTTCAATCACACACACACACACACACACACACACACACACACACACACACACACACACACACACACACACAAAATCATCAATCATTGCTTTACGTTCATGGATCCTACCTCCCATTCGCCTTAACACTCGCCATGTGCACTGTAAGAGCCAGTGAATCATCGTGTGCTTAAAAACTTTTTATCTATTTTCAAATCCTTTTCTGTAGAAACATCAACCAGGACACAGTCATTTCCATCCATCTCAGTGGGTACACCTCACTGTACAACGACTGCATTTAATTCCATACACGCCCACTTCTAAGCATAAACACTCTCACTACTCTTAAGCTTTTCCATCCCCGCGTTTACATATGTCCCGAACTCCTCTTTCGTTCTTGCAGCTCGGTCCTCTGCCATAGCATTCACGTCTAGTCATCCACTCATGTACGAGAACTTTCCCTCTTTCATTCTAGTAGCTCGATCTTCTGCCGTAGCACTCAAGTCTATTTAACATTATATATATATATATATATATATATATATATATATATATATATATATATATATATATATATATATATATATATATATATATATATATATATATATATTGATTGATTGATTGATTGACTGACCTGTGCACCTGAAATGTATGGAGATGTATTGGTCGAGTGGGGTGTGTTTGATTCGCGGCTGCTGATTGACCGCCAGTGATGTAAATCTACAACTCTTCTTGTTTAACACATACATTAATACCTGTAAACTGCTTGCCATATTAGCAGCCAGTTTAAATATGGAATAATTTCCAAAGCTAAACAGGTCAAAATTAGCTGCTCTAAAGCACTGAACTATAATCCTACTCATACCAACACTGACATGGGGTAAACTTTATCCCAATTTCGGAAAATGAAAAACCGTAATAAAAATTAAAATTTATTCACTTAATTGGCATACATAGAAAATATTGCCTTTGTCCTTGATTCTAAGCATGAAACATATAACACAAAAGCAAATCTTAATACCAAGGTGGGTAACTAAAAAAAAAAGATGTGTAAAAATATTAAAATTCACTATATGACTTGGAAGAAATCCGTGAGGCATGGAGACGACTACATTTGAGGGCTTGGTTGTGGGCACACAAACATCCAGGTCGTGGGAGCCTCCACTGACGGAGCCACAGCCTTTGGGCAGCACTAGGAACTGTGTTGGGATTGCACGTAGCCTTTGTCCAAATCAATGTCATATAGCAATTCATTTTCAGCCTCACAGGGATCATCTGAGTCACTGCTGCTAGAAACCACAGCAGACAAAGCACTGGAGTTCATTATTTGAGCGAGCTCATCCTCTTCGTGATATTTCTTAGCCATTATGCACTAATTTACCTGTAAATGTAATCTTTTAGTACCTGACAAAGAAAAACAATGCTATTAAACAGCTCAGACTATGCTAGATATCACTTTTATACATTTTTAATCTTTCTGAGTCACTCGGAGATGTCTTACGCAACAGCTGAAAGAGAAACACGTAAAAAAACACATATCACAGTGTCATTCACTCGTGCGTCTATTCTTATCATAATTCCCAGTGCACACTAACTTGGGGTCAGATTTACCCCAAATGTACTTTAGAGTAAACACAATACAAGCAAGTCGCACATCACTACCTCCTTTCACGAGCGTTTGGTGTAGTATGAAGGTACTGGGAGACCCAGCTTCCTCCGGCCACTATATCACACTGGTCGCATGATCATCCTCCTATCGTGGGGCTACCCCAACCCCAAATCAGTGCTCTGTGGTAGTTTACCGTTGTCAAAGAAAATTAAAGTTAATAATAAAGTTTTATCAAACGATGAGTGATGTTTGAAGTAAATTATCCCCTCGCGGTGTACACCCACGTCTGCATGCTGCACTACATCCACGCACGGTGTACATCTATGTCCACATGTTGCACTATAACACTTTCCTGCATTTACTACAGTGACATCATTGGTGACCACTCATCAGCCGTAAATCAAACACACCCTACTTGCCCCATACATCTCAGGTGCACAGATCAGTCAAATAGGGTATAGTCACCCAATTTTGTACGAGTTCTTGTACTTTCATTCTTGCCATATATTGCTTGATCAACTGATCTTGGATAATGTTTGCAAAACCATCACACATGATCCCTAAGAAATAACAACGTGTTCCAATTCGTTGCACAGTTCTGTAACTATTTTCTTCTATGACGTTTCTTGTGCAAATTAAAGATAAGCGAGATATTGTGGGGTCTTCAATGTGTGCCTATGCTGGGGTTTTGCTTGTATTTCGTCCACTTAAAGCGTGGTATTTTTGTTTCTTTGTAGTGCATTATCGTCATAGGCGGTATGCTTATCTTTTCATTGGTGCATCATGGTTCTGATTCAGCCAATCAGAGGTCTGGAAGCGGGTCTGTCACATGTTTTCAAATTTGAAATCGTTCATGATGGACTCCGACAACGACTTATGGAAAGATTGGATTTTATTCTTGGTTTGGATCAAATGAAATGGATCTATGCATGGTTAAGTGGTGTTGGGGTATGTTAACGCATAAACCAGATCGAAATTCATTTGTTTGTGTTTATTTTCATTATTAAAAAAAGTCCGGTTAGTGTTCACGTTTACAAGGCGTTAACACCACAGTAATGACCCCACAATATCTCACTTATTTTTTAATTGAGGAAGAAAACGCCACACAAGAAAGCTGACTTAGAACTATGCAACAAATAGATTCACGTTATTATAGTTTGGAAACCAGTGTTATAGTTTTGTAAATATTTACCCTGATCTGACCTCCCTTATGCTCTCATGCTGTTTCTTATATATAACAATGTATACAGATTTCTTTGCACTCTCACTCAAAACCACTCGTATCTTTCATGAAGGCTTCAATATGCTTATATGCACTGGCCTTGGTCACCCAGTGTCGGCCTCCACGCTCCTCGATTTCTGGCAGCTTTCCTATTTAATCCTTTATCCGCAAAGTCACTAAATGACCTCATCCCAGGTCTTTCTCGATCTGCCTCTCGCAGCCCTCCCCTTGACCTTCGCACTTCTTACTCTCCACACCCAAATGCCATTCTCCATCTTCCCCACAAGCCCAAATCATCTCAATTTACCCCTCCTAATCACAGCATTGATACACTCCAGTTCCATCCTTCCTCTCAACTCTGCATTCGTAAACCTAGCCTTCCAGGCCTCGCATTAAAGGAAGCATGACATACACATCTACTCATTGTCATTTTTGGATATCTGAGCCTACGAAAATCCTCTTCCTTTGCTGCCCAGGTCTCATCACCATATAGTCTTGTTCTCCTAACACATGCTACATATTAAGATCCCTCAGCGCAGAGGGAGAGCTCTCTCAGTGTCAGAAGAGGCAACAGCACCCTGAATTTCTTCCAACCTCTCCTCACCCCAGCCACAGAGCCAGCTCCAGCTCCACCTCCAGCGCATAACTTTCCCCCATTCATACTCCCATTCTCTCACACACTCACCTGTCCAACTGGTGTCACTCAGTCCACGAATATACACTTGTGAATTCTGAAGTATCTACACAATCTCCCTCTCTTTCACCTAATCATGTGCATCTTTTACATTCCGTATCGTTATTCTCAGAAAGTACAGTCGTGGTCATAAATAATCACCTATCCTCCTGTACCCTGTGCCTCAGGCTGGCTCCTTTATGTGCGGGAAGTCACATTGGAGTAAGAAGGGCTGAGAGGGAGGGGCCAGAGAGAGAAGGGATGGTGGGGGGGGGGGACGAGTGATGGTGCTGGAGTGGAGTGAGATAGGGGAGGGAGGGTAGGTAGCAGAGAGAGAATAAAATGAGAAGTGGTGGCCACATAATTTGTGTATGTTCTTTCATTCAGGGCGTGATATAAAGGAGTTAATATTTAGTAGATAATGCTGCATTACACCTTGTACAGCGGCGTCAGATAACAAGCTTTAGATAGGTGGTGATACCAAGGGCTGGCTCGTGAGAGAAATATACTGACGTGACAGATCAAACATCAGTGCGGAGCCAGGTATTTGTGTTCATCCGTGTACTTTTGTTGGAACTTCGTAGCCACCATTTATATATATGTAACTCTTTAGTCTTGTAATAGGTGAGTTTTGAGTTTTGGTTAAAGTTATTTTGGTAATTGAAGAGCAGGAGAAGATAAATATGAATATAGGTGTTCTTGATTTATTATCTTCAAAGAAAGTCTAAGTTGAGCAGCGTGTGTATTTCACAGGGACTTAATTTACTAAGTCTAGTTGGACCCCTCTTCTTAATTGATCTCTCCACTACCTGCCGGTTCTATGGCTTGCCTCGTTCTGAGCTCTGATTCCTACATTCTCGTTTAGCAGGGGTCGTGTTGTGTGGGCTATACTGTTGTGAAGCTTCTAGAACACTATATGTCTGTGTGTATGTACAGCTTCCAGTGCACGACCAGCATTCCTTCACTTTAAGAGTTGCAACCTAATTTCCTTTTGCTTTATTCTCGCTGATACACTACCTATCTCACAACCTGGCTTGGTGCATCTATCTGTCTATCTATCTATCTATCCATCATGCTATCTGTTATGATTTGTATTTATAATATGGAGTCCTGACATCACTCGGTCACGCGAACTGGTGGTCCTCCGACAATCATTATTGACATATTTTTTTTTTTTTTTTTTTTTGCGAGCAAGAACGAACCAAAGGCCATGAGCCCGCAGTAACAGTTCCCTCCAAGAGAAAAACAAAATACAATAGAGAGCCAAATTAAAGATCCGATCATTTTGAGATGCCTGAACACACTGCGTTTGAAAGACTGGAGATCATAGGCAGCAGGAAATACAGACAGAGGGAGACAGTTCCAGAGCTGACCTGTTGCATGAATGAAAGACTGGGAGTAACGGTTAACTCTTGCATTAGAGAGTTGGACAGAAAAGGGATGAGAGTTTGCTGCCAGACGGGTGCTACGCGCCCGTCGTAGAGGTGGAGGAATGCAAGCAGACAGTTCAGAGGAGCAGTGACCATTAAAGTAGCGATAGAAAAGAGATAAAGATGCAACAGTGTGATGAAGAGACAGAGGTTGAAGGGAGTCAGTAAGAGGAGGAGAGTTAATGAGACGAAAAGCCTTTGACTCCACCCTATTGAGAAGAGCTGTATGTGGGGAGCCTCCCCACACATGAGAGTTGTACTCCACACAGGGGCGGATAAAACCCCTGTATAGAGTCAACAACTGTGCAGGGGTAAAGAAAGAGCGGAGTCGGCTTAGCACACCCAATCTCTTGGAAGCAGATTTTACAAGAGATGTAATATGATCTTTCCAAGATAAGTCCTGAGTAAATGAAACCCCAAGCATGTTCAAGGATGATGCAGGATTAATCTGAATATTATTAAACATTAGTGGGTATACCTGTGGAAGATTTTGTCGGGTTGATAGGTGTAAGAACTGAGTCTTAGAAGCATTAAAGACAACCATATTATTTTTACCCCAGTCAGAGATATGAGCCAAGTCAGACATTAGGTGTGCCATAGCCTCATCCCTTGTTTCTTGAAGTAACTGTTGAGATGGGCGTTGCGGGAACCGAATGGAAAGGTGAAGGGTGGAGTCATCAGCGTATGAGTGGATAGGGTTAGATGTACAGCTTAGAAGATCATTGATGAATAAAAGGAAGAGAGTTGGAGATAGGACAGAGCCCTGAGGAACACCACTGTTGATAGATCTAGGAGAAGAACGATGGCCGTCTACGACAGCAGCTATAGAACGACCAGAAAGGAAGCTAGCGATGAAGGTACAGATAGAAGGATAGAAACCGTAGGAGGGCAGTTTGGAAATTAAAGATTTATGCCAGACTCGATCGAAAGCCTTTGAGATGTCAAGTGCAATGGCAAAGCTTTCGCCAAAGTCCCGAAAGGAGGATGACCAGGAGTCTGAAAGGTACTTGAGAAGATCGCCAGTGGAGCGTCCCTGACGGAACCCATACTGACGATCGGAAAGAAGGTTGTGATAGGAAAGATGCCTTAAAATTTTTTTATTAAGAATTGACTCGAAAACTTTTGAAATACAGGACGTTAAAGCAATTGGACGATAGTTGGAGGGTTGGGAGTGGTCACCCTTCTTTGGGACTGGCTGAATGAGAGCAAACTTCCAGCAAGAAGGAAAGGTACAAGTTCACAGACAAAGGCGAAATAGTTTGCCTAGGCAGGGTGTAAGCACAGAAGCACAGTTTTTGAGAACAACAGGAGGGACCCCATCAAGCCCATATGCCTTGTTAGTACTGAGGCCAGTAATGGCAGAAAATACATCAACTGAAGAAATTTTAATGTCAGCCATGAGGAAGTCAGAGGGGGGAAGTGATGGAGGAACAGCACCGGAATCGTCTAAGGTGGAATTGGAGGAGAAAGTCTGTGCGAAGAGATCTGCTTTATCAGTAGAAGAAATAGCTACAGAACCATCAGAGTAGACAAGAGGAGGGAAGGATGATGAGGTAAAGTTGTTAGAAAGATTTTTGGCAAGGTGCCAGAAGGAGTGGGAAGAATTCGAGTTGGAGAGTTGAGAGCATTTAGTATGGTTGAAATTATTTTTAGTAGAGCGAAGAACAGACTTAGCACGATTCCGGGCAGAAACGTAAAGATTATGTGATTCAGGGGTGGGTTGGCTCCGGTACCTTTTGTAGGCCTTCTCCTTGTTGCGGACAGCATTAGAACAAGCGTGATTAAACCAAGGCTTTCTTGCGCTAGTCAAAGGATATGAGAAAGGAATGTATGCTTCCATGCCCGAGAGAATAACCTCCGTAATGCACAAGGCACACTCAGATGGCTCACGGCCATGGAAGCAATAATCATTCCAGGGAAAATCAAAGAAGTACTGCCTGAGGGCCTCCCAGTCCGCAGCTCCAAAATGCCAGAGACGACGTTTCCCTGGAGGGTCCGCAGGCCGTACTGGAGCGATAGGACAGGTTAAGGTAATAAGGTTGTGATCGGAGGAGCCCAACGGAGAGAAAAGATTAACAGAGTAAGCAGAAGGATTAGTTGTGAGGAAGAGGTCAAGTATGTTGGAGCTCTCTCCAAGGCGGTCAGGGATACGGGTAGGGTGCTGTACAAGCTGCTCTAGGTCATTAAGGATAGAAAAGATGTAGGCTTGTTCACCAGGTGGATCCGTGAAAGGAGAGGAGAGCCAAAGGTGGTGGTGAACATTGAAATCTCCAAGAACGGAGATTTCAGAGAAAGTAGAAATGGACAGAATGTGTTCCATCGTAGAAGTAAGATAGTCGAAGAATTTTTGATAGTCAGTAGAATTAGGGGATAAGTAAACAGCACAGATATATTTAGTCAGAGCATGACAGGAAAGCCGAAGCCAGAGAGTGGAGAATTCAGAAGAATCAAGTTCAGGAACACGAGAGCAAGATAAGTCGTTGCGTATGTATACACAACAGCCACCTTTGGCTTTGAAATGAGTATAGAGAAAGTAGGAGGATACAGAAAAGGGTTTGCTGTCAGTTGCCTCAGACAGCTGAGTCTCCGTTAGAAAAAGAAGGTGAGGTTTAGAGGAGGAGAGGTGGTGCTCAACAGAGCGAAAGTTAGATGAAAGGCCGCGAATGTTGCAGAAATGAAGAAGAAGAGAGTCAGACAGTGGTTCCAGGCACCTCGAGTCGTCACCGGGAGAGGGGCAGATGGCGGGGGCATTTATGGTCCCCCCCCCTGGGGTCTCCGAGGCTGGGTGAATTGACGCCATTTTGGTAAATTTTGAATAGGAAGTATAGTGTGTACTGTGCATGTAGTTTGGTGAAGATAGATAGAGAAATTTGTACTGGAGAGCATGCTGGCCTACTCTCTGTGTAACTGAGACACTGAAAAAGTTCAGCAAAGGGGGATGGTCAGGAACTAGTCCTGAGGGCTGATGAAACGGGAGCTCCAGCACTCCCTGTCATCAGCTTTCCATCCACCTCGGGAGTACTGCCCTGCTCGACTGGTGCTACAGTCTACTCCACTCATAACATTGATTATAATATTGCATAGATATAATATTCATGTTAATATTGCAATGATCCAGTAATATTACATTTTAAACAAGTTGTATACGTTATTGAACAAATGCAATATGGTTAAATTCTATTAATACATAACATTGATTATAATATTGCATAGATATAATATTCATGTTAATATTGCAATGATCCAATAATATTACAATTTAAACAAGTTGTATACATTATTGAACAAACGCAATATGGTTAAACTGGTTAGTGTATGACATTATGTAAGATGTGTATGTATAATAGTATAATGCATATATGCAAAAAAAAAAATAGTTCAAAGTTAAGAATATGGTAAGTGCTATTAATATTTTATATAGAGATAATGATACTGGTATACTTCTCTATCATTTGTCATTCTTCTTTTTTTTAAAATATAAAATTAATACTATATACAAAATATGTACACTTCATTCAGGGGGGTTAACTCGAATGTTTACTCTACCCCCACTAAATACTGATTCCAAGTTTGCAATTCTTGCATGCATTCTGTGCATTGCGAACAGAACTACTGCAAATACAATACAAAAGATTATAAAGACAGTAGGTGCTGGGCTATACACATAATATGGGTTGAACATACTCAAACTCAAATCTTCCCAGGGCTTCATTGTTTCATTGATCAGCTGCATAGTTTCAAACTTAGGTGAAGTCAACTTAATACTTGTGCTCATGTTTAAGTCCATATCAGGCAGTGGGTGGAAATGTTTGTGTGTATGACTGAGGATGGCGTAGTGATTGATGGTGGATAAAGTGGACATGGATGGTGTAAATACCGCACAGTAGTCTGGTGCTATGTATAATGCTGATGCTGAAGTATGGGATGGTGGTTTATCTGGACACACTATGTAAACTGATGTGTTATGAGTGAAATAAAAAAAACTGTGAGTATCCGATGCGTTGATGGTGTACAAGCTTATCTGGAGCAAAAGTGAAGTTGCAATGATTATGAATATTATGATTTCTTATGATAGCCATTTCACAAGGGACTGTTTCAGTAGGCTGAAAGGTGAAAATGTACACAGGACAAAGGTGAACAGCATGTAAGGATGTACGGCACTTTCGTTCAATCGTTGATTCACTTGCGAAAGTGACAGTGTTCCGTCTCTTGGAGACCATGATGAGTTCGATGTCTGTGTTGATGTTGATGATGATCAAAGAGTTATTATTCTTAGAAGGGAAGGGGTGTATTTGGTATACTGTGAACAGGTCTTCAGTTATGAATGGTACATGAACTACTACAGATGTTGGTGTTAGTGTTGCTTCTAAATATGGATAATATTGCATGAAATCCCTCCTTCGGAACAAAGGCTTCAATTTATGTTTATGTATGCCTTGACTAATTATCTGACGTAGCTCATGAACAGGAAGTAAGTCAGTTGTAATCTTGCCATTACCGGCATTCGAAATTCCTTGCATAAGTGCCCTGTAACGAACTCTAGTGTTGTCTAATTGGAGTAGAATTGTGTCAATGTGTTCCGTGATGATGGAGAAATGTTGGAAAAGTGTTATATTTCCTTCCATGTCATATATTTTATGTACACTTTCGAGAGCTATGTTTTCCGCCTTTTTCAGATTTTTCACGATTGTCTTCATTGCTGATTTATGTCCTGCGATGAATTTATCTTGGTATGTTAGTACCTGAGTTATTTTATTAAATTTAGTGTTTATTTCTTGAAGGCCTTCCTCTGTAGCCAATCCAAAGATGTTCCCAAGAATTGCACCACCCAGGTCGAACAAACCGCGCTTTTGGCGAGTACGTGTAATATTGTTCGTGTCGCTCAGTACCTCCGTTCCATGAGATGGGAGATCTTGGATCATGATGAGCATAGCTGACTTTGCCTGTTCTATCTTCCATTTCTCTAACTTCACTATTTCATCCACTTCATGTGTGTTATGGTCATGCTGTGCGTTACGGTTGACTAACGTAGAACTATAACTTGCTTGTTATTTCATTTGTAGAAGGAGTTTAAATCGATATTCAAATCATGTAAATGATGTACTGTAGACTTTATTGGAACAGTTGCACCTATGTTTGTTTGGTATATGACCTTAATTTATTTTTGTAATTATTGTTATTTTTTTGATTGGTTTCATGAGTTACGTTTGGTTGTTCGGTGGTATCTGAGGCTGTATAATTATTGGATAGTTCCCTTGAAACTCGTTTTAAATGGTCAGTATGAACTTGTTTCTCTTCGCCACTTGACAGTGACCTAATTGACACTTTATTTGCCTTTATGTTAATTACTCGGAGTGGGCCCTCAAATTTTGGGGATAATTTATTGTTTCTCGTATGAATGATACCATAGACAATGTCTCCTAAGCTGATAGGCGAGTCTCTTGCCTTTTATTAAATGCCTCCATCATTTCTTCCTTGGACCTAGTTAATTATTTTTTGAGTCTTTTATGTATGTCCTAGAATTCAGGTAAACGGAGTTTAGAGTACTCATCGTAATTGTATATGGGCAGACTGTCACCTTCTAGGAGCTCATATGGTAGTTTTTTATTTGTCCCATATATAATGAAGTGTGGTGTGTCACCTATGGCTTTATTTATAGATCCATTAATTGAGGCTTCTACTCTGGGAATCCAATCATGCCAACTTGCATAATTTTCATTGAGAATGTGTCGTAGTACATCTAATACTTTTTTGTTTTGTCTCTCTACTAACCCATTGGATGCTGGGTGATAGCATTGTGATATTGTATTGTTTACATATTTCTTGTAAGATATCAGAATTAAATTCTCCTCCATTATCACTTATTAGTACCTTCGGGGTAGTAAAGCGACATATTACATTATCTATTATTGCCTTTGCTACTGTCTCTGCTGTTTTATATTTAATTGGAGATAAAATTACATAACGGGAAAAATAATCCGTTGCCACAAGTAGGTGTTGGTTATTATTGTATGATAATGGCATCTTGAGTAAATCAACCGCGACAACGTCCCATGGTTGATGTGGTACAGGGTAATTACTCATCGGTGCAGGTGAAATTGGGTACCCTTTGTGTTTTGCACATGATTCGGATCTACCTATATGAGTGTTTATATATTTTCGTAACGATGGCCAGTAATACAACAAATTGGCCTGATTGAATGTCCTATCCTTTCCAGGATGTCCTGCATGTGGGCTATCGTGTATCGTTCGTAATACTTCAGGTATCATGTCATTAGGTACTACGGTTATTATTTCTTCGGCGTTTTGATCGTTCTGGGTTGATCTTGTATAATGCATTATTGATTATTGTGAATTGTTTTAGTGGTACATGTAGTTTGGGTAACTCTATGTCATCTCCACTTTCTAACTTGTATATTACTTTAGACCATGTTGGATCAAGTCATTGTGCTTTTGCTGTTTCATCGTGGTTTGGAATGTCTCCTTTGAGATCTAATGCCGCGACCTGAATTGTTTTCGGGTTCCTAGATAATGCGTCGGCTACTAGATTCATTTTGCCTTGTATATATATGAATATGTACATTGTAGTTGTCGACTGTACATTTCCATCTTGCTCTCCTCCCATAGAGGAGTTTTCCTTTAAACATACCCACTAGCGATTTATGGTCGGTGAAGAAGTGTATTTCGTAACCGTATACCAAATCTAGAAACTTTTGTAATGCAAAAACCACTGCAAGTGCCTCTAAGTCTGTAGTGCAATAATTTTTCTCTGCACCTTTTATTTGTCTGCTGGCAAATGCAATTGGTTGATTTTGTCCTCTTTTATTTTCTTGCATCAGTACAGCACCTAATCCTTTAACTGATGCATCTGTACAAATAATAAATCTATCTATCTATATACCTAGGCTGCTTCCCCCAAGGAAAAGAAGGTAGCCGAGACAGGACGACACACTCCCCATTTACTCATCCATTCAGACACATTCATTCGCATCTAAGCCCCAAAGGGGAGGAGGGACAGATCCTCAACGCACAACACAGCACAAGGGTCAATTGCGCAGTGCAATCAGTGACATCCGCAGCAGGGCCCGACAGCAGAGCTGGTTTACCCCTGCCACATCATAATAGACCCATCCCCTTACCTGCACCTGACCTGACTAGCTGATCAGACCAAATGCGGGAGAATATCCCCTCATGGGTGCGCCATCATTTATTCATTCACAATTTCTCTCCATTTATTTCTCTCACGCTCAGCCACTCTTCCTTGCTCAACAGACATCCCTCTCGAATCCAGCGCTCTCTTCACACTGTCCATCCATTTTATTCGTGGTCTTCCTCTCAGCCTCACACCTCTCACATCAGATCTAGTTATTTTTTTCGCCAATTGCTCATTATCCATTCTCTCTATATGCCCAAATCATCGCAACACCCTCTGCTCAATTCTACCAGTCATCTCCCGAACAACTCCAGTTCTCCTTCGCACTTCATCATTTCGCACTCGATCCATACGCGTCATTCCACACATACTCCTTAGACACCTCATCCCCATTACATTCAAACTTTTCCTCTCTGCTACACCCATACTCCATGTTTCAGCCCCATATAACGCAGTCGGTACCACAACACCCTCATACAACCTTCTCTTTATATCCATTCTAAGCGAATGACATCTAAACACTTTTTTCATTCCTCCCAGCACCTTTCCTACTTCATTCATTCTAAACTTCACTTCTGCATCCATTCTTCCATCCACAGCAACATGTGACCCTAAATAATTAAAACACTCTACCTCCTCAAGCAACTCGCCATTCAAAACTATATTCATCCCCCTACCATCTACCAACCTCGTACACATCATCACTTTACTCTTATTCTCGGTTACTTTCAATTTCCTCCTTTCACACACCCTTCCAAACTCCTCAAACAACTGTCTCAATCTCTCCTCTGAATCAGCCACCAGTGCAGTATCATCTGCAAACAGCAGCTGCTTCAGATTCCACTCTCCTCCATCAACATTCACCAGACTCAGACCTCCACCTAAAAACTCTTGCATTCACCTCCCTTACAACACCATATATAATTATAAAACAACCAAGGCGACATCACACATCCCTATCGCAGCCCCACTCTCACGGGAAACCAATCACTCACAGCATTTCCCACTCATACACACGCTCTACTATTTACATAATAGCTTTTCACATCTCTTAGTAACCTACCATCAAGTCTATACAATCTTAAAACAGTCCACAAAACCTCCCTATCAATTCTATCATACACTTTCTCTAAATCCATGAATGCCCAAAACACATCCTTGCCTTACGCTAAATACTTTTCTCATGCTTGTCTCACAGCGAACACCTGATCCACTCATCCCCTCCCTCTCCTAAAGCCACACTGTTCATCACCAATCACTTCCTCTGTACCCTCTCTAACTCTCATAACTAACACTCTTACCATAAACCTTACCTACAACACTCAACAGACTTATACCTCTAAAGCTAGAACATTCATACTTATCACCCTTGCCTTTATACAACGGGACCACACAAGCACTTGCCCAGTCAATTGGCACCATACCTTTCACAAAGCACACATTCAACAATCTTACTAACCAGTCAACAATAGTCACTCCATCATCCTTCAGGCATTCCATAGCCCACCCATCCATACCTGCAGCTTTCCCTGTTTTCATCTCCTTTACTGCCTTCTCCACTTCCTCCTTCGTGATCAAAGAATCATTCAACTCTCCCAACATATTTATTCCTTGCACCCTTCCATCCGCCACAATTTCAGCCACCATTTCCTCCGCTATATTCAACAATCTTTCAAAATACTCTGCCCATCTCTTCCTTACTGCTTCCATCTCAGTTAACATCCTTCCATCCTCTGCTTTTACTCGCTCTTCCTTTCCAGACTCTCCCTTTTGCACCCTTTTCACCTCCTTCCAGAACATTTTCCTATTCTGTTGAAAATTCTGTCAGCCACCTACCCCATCTCTCATCTGCTGCCACTTTAGCATCATGCACAGCCCTTCTTGCCCTATTCCTCTTTTCCTTATACCTATTATAAATGGTTTTGTGAAATCCGGATATGCCAAACATGGTGCATTGGTTAGTTTAATTTTTAATTTGTTAAATGCTTGGTTTTGTTCTTCTTTCCATTGGAATATAACATCTTTTTTAAGTTGCTGGAATAGAGGAAAGGCTATATGAGAGAATTGTTGTACGAATGACCTATAGTACCCAGCTAGACCTAAAATTTGTCTAACTTCGTCATTCTTAGTAGGTTCAGGAAAGTCTCTCACTGCCTGAATTTTGTCATTAGTGGTGTGAATACCAATAGGACTTAATCTGTGGCCTAAGAATTTTATTTCCTTAAAGCAAAATTTGCATTTAGAAAGCTTAATTTTCAAACCAGCATCACCAAGCTTTTGTAAGAGTAGGTCTAATTTCTGGAGATGTTCTGTGATATCTTTCGTTGCAATGATAATATTGTCAAGATAAACAAGTATTCCTTGTCCTAAAATTCCGGACAATACGTAATTCATAAGACGCTGGAATGTGCCCGGGGCTGTCCTCAGTTCCATGGGCATCCTTCTATACTAATAGTGTCCTCTATTTGTGGAAAAGGTAGTGTATTTACGTGACTCCTGATCTACAGGAATTTGATAATAAACCGCTTAGCAAATCGATCATGGAAAATACATTATTTTCTGGTTCAATATTCTGTAGGATGTCACTTAGCAATGGTATAGGAAATCGATCTGGGATTGTGTCATCGTTTAGTTTACGGTAATCTACTACCGCACGCATTTCCCCATTTCATTTGAGCACGAAGAATAATGGAGCATTCCACGGGGAGACTGATGGCTCAATAATTCCAAGTTTTAACATTTCATCGACATACTGATTTGCGAGTGTAGGCTGAGATTGTGGGATTCGGTAGGCAGGTACGAAAATTGGTGGTGTATCTGGGTGCACATTAATCTTGTGATTAATCAGGTTAGTTCACACTAATTGTTCTCCGGGTAATGCTACGGTGTCCCTGTGTTTTTCCAACAGGGTTAACAGATCATTTTCTTCAAATTCACCTGAGTGAATTAAATTCTCTTTTATGCTTTCTCTATCCGTAGATTTTATATCACTTGTGACTCCAGCTAAAACTATTTCCGTTACAGGGACGAGACATTTTTCAGTATTAACTATACAAGTTCCCTTTTTCAACTGTACTTCCCCATTTATGTGATTAATTAGAAATATCTGAGTTTGCCCATCGTCATTCATCTGACAAAATGCATTTTCTACTGACAATCCTTTTACTTTACATAATTCTTCTAAGAAAAGAACAGTACTATTTCGTAACTTACTCTTTATGGTAACTTTCATATAGGAGTTAGGTGGTATAACTAAATCATTGGTGAGATGGGCGGGAAAAACTGATAAATCAGTACCGTTACCTGGGTTTTTAGTCCTGGAGGCTGGGGGGGGGGGAGTGGATCTATACACTCATCTGTTTGTGTATGTTTGTTTACTCTTTTAATATTACCAATTCTTTTTGGTTCTGCTTTACTAATCGGCGAGGACGCTGATGGTATTTCCTCTATGAATTCATTATCAAAGTCTATTCCATTCATTTGTGGGAGTAAAGTTATTTTCTCTGTTCTCATGCATCTTAAACCCAGTAACAAATGAGCTTTAATTGCTAAGTTTTCAACTATATAAAAATGCAGAGATTGGTCTTGCAGTCCCTGTTAAACTGATGTTTAGCTGTACCATACCTTTTACTGTGATTTGTTTGCCATCTACCGTATATAAGTCTAAATCAGATTCTTCCAGAAAAGTTGCTTTCTTCTTATTTCTAAAAATTCTATTAATTTCTTCTTGTGTTATTAAGCTCACTGGAGAGCCTGTGTCTAAAAATAAGGAAACGTTTTGACCCTCTCATGCAGCTGGTATCAAGATATACCCATTTCCCAACATGCCTCCTGTGTGAATTTTAGACTTGCTTCTCTTTACGTTTGTTCGTTTTTTGTCGTGACTTGGTCTTCCCACGATTTGAAAATAGACACTAATTTTTCTACTGTTTTGCAGTTATTGATCCAATCCCCTTGGCACCGATGATGCCTACAGTAGGGACCAAATCCTTGTGTCCTTTGTCTATCCTCTTTTGTTTTGATAAAGCATTCATTTTTTGTGTGTCCTGGTTTTGCACAATATGACATAGAATGGACCTATCTCCTGACTGTGATCTACGAGGTGACTTCCCATAATTAGTGGTGTCTGTGGCGCGAGATCTGCTTGGACTGAGCGAAAACTTACAAAATTGCCTGTATCCTGGTGTTTGTGATCGTAGGTTTGACGCGTTTGGTTGTTTGCTCTGCCTGTTTTCGGGTCGCAATCGATTTTGTTCTCTGTTTGAGGTAGTTATAGCTGTTTTTCGCAGCTAATACTGTCTCAGGCACTCATTCTGCTAGAATGTGATTGTGTTTCGATCACCCCTGCTTTGCTACACTGCATCTCTACCTCGTTCATTAAGTCTACGAAGCACATACCTGGGGTGTACACTATTGTTTTGGCGATCTTAAGGGTCCTATCAGGTAATTTACACAGGGCAGCTACATAACCAGTGATGTCCACGACGAGGTCTGGGGACATCTTTCTATCTCCTGTTATCCAGTTTGAGTTTTCTAAGGTAGCTAATAATGTTCTTTTGATCGAGGAGACATTGGCAGTTATTTCACTGAGCACATGATTTGTAGTGTGCTCCCTTACAAGATCTACAATCTTATGTAATTCTGGGATTATACCTGGCCAAAAGTTCATACCTCCAGAAAATTTCTTCAAAAATTCAGTTTTAAATTCATCATATGTCTTAGCTCGGAGAAGCTTGTCTGACCTAAGCAAATTTCCTGCCGGGCACCTTTCCTGACTAATCCAAGAGGAGAAAATAACAATTTTCTCTCGTTCATCTGTAATGTGCCATTTTAGGAAGATCTGTTTGCATTGATTAACCAGTGTGATGGCATCAATACGGTCTTTTTCTGTGCCAGAGAATTTCGGGGCAGTTTTATCCTCATGATAAACGTATATCTGAGTTTGATCCGTGGTATTCATCTTCACTGGTTGCTCTGTTAATTTAACTTGGACTTGTTAATCGTTGTGTGAGGGAATAGTGGAAAAGGTTTTCCCTGAACGATGACCTATGTTAGTTATATTTTCATAGGTATGCAAGGCAGAGACTAAGTCCTCACTCGTTACATCAAAAGGGGTTTGCCAATCATCATCATTATCATCTAGAATGGAGGTATCTTTAGTTTGCGGTGAATTTTGTAGGGTGGGTGTGTTGCCCTGGTGCTCTCCAACTTGTGTATCCGCAGTGGGCGCTAACTGTGTCTCATCTGGTACTAACACAGGTGGAAGTGAAAATATTCCTGTCATATCACTCAGCTAAGAAGTATTCATGTTGCTAAAGTATGGTGTTATGTCGCAACTAAACAGATGAGTAAATGAGTTGTAATGAATGATAGATAGTGAGTGTATAAGTGTATATATAAAAATAAGTAAAGGAGGTGAATGTACCTAATTGAAAGCACTAAGAAATGAGTAAGTATAATTACACCCACTTGATACAGATGGTCACTCGGAGAGGAGAGTCGTAAGCAGCTGTCGATCTCGGAAGATAAATGAAGAGTTGAATGAAGATCTCCTCTCGATAATTCTAGGGCTGTCTTGATGGACTATATTACTCAGGAAATTCCATGGCCTGATGAATGTAGTGGTTAACAGCTGTACTCACAGGCGATTCGCGAACCTCACCATAGAACGTCGAATTCGCACTCAGTACTGTGGAAATAAATGTGTATGAGAAGGAGCATAAGTAACGAGTAGTGGGTGAGAAGTGCCTGGTGTCAGTCACACGGTGATTGGCGTGGCATTGTCTCAGCAGATACACATGGTGACGTTGGCTTCCCAGACTGGTAGCCGTGGTGAGTAACCGAGTAGCGATGAGTAACCTGAGTGAGGAAAGGTAAGATGCGTTATAAATGTGGCTCTGGTGTTTGCCGTGTCGTCTTGACCTCTGCGTCAGCGATGGAGGTAGGGGGGGAGGTAGGAGAGAGCGTTGGGGTTTCTAGTGCTTGTTGCTTTGTTCTTGCTTTTCGTATACTTGTTTTGTTCTTTATTCTTCTTGCTGCTGCTTTAAGTTGCGTGAAGAAGATTATAGAGTTGTCTTGTAGACTTGTTATTTGTAGTCAATCGTAGAGCTTGTTGATCCTCACTCTTAAATCGTCGTTGCTACTGTATGCTCGTAGACTCGTAGGCTCGCAAACTCGTAGACTCGTTCTTCTTATTGTATACTCACTTGTGGTTACTTGATTGTAGAATTGTAGTAATGTTGAATCAGCTGCAGAACTGGAGTCTATCTTGGTTACAGTTTCGCCTGCTTTTGTAGAGATGAGGGTTCGTAGGCGTAGAGTCGATTGTTACTGCGCTGCCACCATTTATTGTTGGAGCTTTGTAGCCACCATTTATATATATGTAACTCTTCAGCCTTGTAATAGGTGAGTTTTGAGTTTTGGTTAAAGTTATTTAGGTAACTGAAGAGCAGGAGGAGTTAAAGATGAATACAGGGAGTTGATCTTGATTTATTATCTTCAAAGAAAGTGTAAGTTCAGTAACGTGTGTATTACACAGGGACTTAATTTACTAAGTCTAGTCAGACCCCTCTTCTTATTTGATCTCTCCACTACCTGCCGGTTCTATGGCTTGCCCCTTTCTGAGCTCTGATTCCTACATTCTCGTTTAGCATGGGTCGTGTTGTGTGGGCTATACTGTTGTGAAGCTTCTAGAACACTGTATATCTGTGTGTATGTACAGCTTCCGGTGCATGACCAGCATTCCTTCACTTTAAGAATTGCAAGCTAATTTCCTCTTGCTTGATTCTCGCTGATACACTACCTATCTCACACCCTGGCTTGGTGCTTCTATCTATCTATCTATATGTCTATCTATCTATGAGTTGTATTATTATAATATGGAGTCCTGACACTTTGACTCCGGACTCATAATGGATTCTGGATGGCTTTGACTTCTGCTGTGTTTGTGTAAGCTCTTGGCCTTTGGTTCCTTCTTTCTTGCATAAAAAAAGCAACGTCCTCCGCCTTTATATGTATTTAATTTTTGGAACTAAATATTTTATGCAGCCTTTGACATGGCTGTGTCCACAGAATATATGATCATCCTCACGGCATACACTCCCTCTATAAGGTCACAATCACGTCAGCTGTTTTATGGCATCCCTATATGAAAAGTCTATTTAAAATAATTTTGCATAACCGGTAAGTAAATTTGATGTCTGTGCATAAGGATGGATATAACAGAGGTGTCTCTCATAATCTGTTAGAAGAAGAATGATACAAAATCTTACCCAAACACCCAAAAGATATCTGTCATGTTTACCGACATTGGTCAAGCCAAAGCAACCAGGAAAGCCTTAGTAAGTAGTGGCCTCTTGCCTTAAACACCTCTTGCTGTCTTCGCGGCACCGAGGAAACAATGTTGATGATGGTTTGCTGGTTTCGTCTGAACAGCTCCCACCCGTCCTGGCGTGCTGGAGGAGGCGGACCCGTGTCCTCTCCTTCTCTGGCTTCCACGCGTTGACAATTTATGCCCACACAATCTCGATGGCACTGCTCTAGTATTTGATATGTCACGTCAGTACATTCTCTCACGAGCCAGCCCTTGGTATCACCACCTATCTAAAGCTCGTTATCTGACGCCGCTATACAATGTGTAATGCAGCATTATCTACTGAATACTAACTCCCTTATATCAAGCCCTGAATGAAAGAAAATAGACACATTATGTGGCCACCACTTTGCATTTCCTTCTCCTTCACCTACCTACCCTCTCTCCGTTCCCTCATTCCACTCCAGTACCATCACTCTCCCCTCCCCCCAACTTTCCCTTCTCTCCCTGGTCCCTTCTTCTCAGCGCCTCCTTACTCCAGTGTGACTTGCTTGAGGCACGGGGTACAGGAGGATAGGTGATTATTTATGACCACGACTGTACAGTACAGTCGGCCAAGTTTCCAGCTTTAACGCTAGCCTTGCCAATGCTCACCTTGTGGGAGGTATGAGCACTTGGAGTTTAGAAGCATCTAGTTGAGTGGAGGAATATGGGCGGAGTTCATAGGCGGTGTGGTATAAGGGAGGATCGTTTGGGTATAGAAGGAGGAAACATGGAAGAGGGCAAAGGCATCAGTTTTGTTTATAGAACGCATAGTATATGATGAAAAATATAAATAATTTGGACTGTATTATTGGACAGTAATGTACCACTGCAAACTTGTGATACATGTGTTGGTAATTCTGTTTATATTTGCGGTACTGAATTACGGAGAAGTATCGGGACAATAATCACCTTACAGCCTCTTCCCACCCCAATCCACTCAACCAGCCACCCACCTGATTCATATTAAAGCACACGAATTCGTCCACCCTCCTGCCTTTCTCCTGCCTTCCTTTACAGTAAAATATTATTATATTAGATGTTCGGGTAACACGTGTTTTTACGGGAATGTCCTGACGCCTCTAAGTATGGTTTCCTTTATGAACCACGAAGAGTGAATGTGTTTTACTACCGACAGTCTCGTATGGGAGTGAATGCCAGGCAGTAACAATGTATGCAGTTAGTGACATATTTCAAAGCATCTTCAGGCATATCCAGGACAGATGTGTAAAATAACAAGGCAACTTATGTATTTTGGAATGGGAAAAAAAAAAACAAATGTGGAATTGTTGGATGGATAAACAGGAATGCTGTAAGATGGTATGAACATGGAAAACATCGTTTTGATAGGATGAAAGAAATCTTTGAAAGTGAAGTGAATGGTAACGCTCGAACTGGATGAGATTGACCTTATTTGGTACAGAGGAAAAGACTGGAAGAGCTTATGGGAGAGAGAGAGAGAGAGAGAGAGAGAGAGAGAGAGAGAGAGAGAGAGAGAGAGAGAGTCGGTTCTGTTACAGCTGCCTCCTGCCGTGGAGCTATCATGATTATGCATTAAGGATGCATTAAGTTCTATTTACCTTATATAGCAGAATAAGTCAAACTGAAAATACATCAGACTTTATTTTTATATATGAACTGAGCAGACACAGTTATCAGTCATGCAAGACAAGTGAGAAGCGTAGCATACTGTGAAAAGGTTAATTATACTCGTACCCAGCCCTCCCACACCATACATGTGTTTAAGAGTGAGTTAGGACGAAAAGAAAAAAGTCTGGAATGTGAGGGTAGAGAAAAGATAACAATGTGATTGGGTGTGGATAAAAACAGGCTTTAGAGTAGGCAAGAACCAGAATGGGTAAGCCAGAAAATATGAGAGAGAGAGAGAGAGAGAGAGAGAGAGAGAGAGAGAGAGAGTGAGTGAGTGAGTTTGTGAAAATAACTGAGTGACAGGAAGTAAGTGGATGAGAATGTATGAAAATGCAAGTGACAAAATATGAGATTTTTTGTCATTTTGAATATATATTTATATAATGTTATGACGAAGTGCGGCTAAATTCTAACTGACTGCCTGAAGATTACATCAACGTGTGCAACACGAATTTTAGAGTACAAATTGGCGGCTAGCCACACCAAGACGTAAGCTCAAAAGGGGGGAAACGGTAATAAAGTCTCAAACAAAAGGCAGTGACCAAATGGGGGAATGAAACTGGTAATACAAATATTTAATTTACTTAACACTAACTTAAAGTTACAAGAACAAAACCAAATAGGCTCCAAAAGGTTTGTCAAACAAAGACCTGCAGAACTGATCCTAAAGTTCCAAACATCAATAATAAAGGTAAACCAAAACACTGAAACTAGCCCCTGGGTTGCAAAACCACTGGAGGCACAATAAAAACTATAAAATAAAGATATAGACTCTTGACACTAGAATAAAATACGTGATATTAGCAAGAGCAACTGGAATGACTACATTAGCAGTTCTTATAACTGCAATATCAATAAGTACAACGTAATAAGTAGATCATGTATTGACTCTCTAAATTATTAACATTAACTCACTTGTGGCAGATATGCTACCATATGCAAAATGTCCCGGAGAAGAGCACACGAACATACCGGTCTAATCAGAGCCGCCAAATCTGCGTGGTAACATTCGTTCGTTAGTTAGAAGATATCCTCCACCTATAGTGAAGGCCGAACCAGACATTGGCCCGGTCGGCGTGGTAACATCGTTCGGTCGTTTACGGATTTCCTGCACCTACAGTGCAGGCCGGGCCATACATTAGCCCGATCAGTGGGGTATGGGTTGATTAAAAAATAGTAAGGGGGAAGACAGGGCCTGGGGATTGCCCAGCACACACGCCCTGCCTTCTGGCTGCCTTTGTGGTGTGTGTGCGTGGTAACATTTCTTCTTTGTTTACAGATTTCCTGCACCTATAGTGCAGGCCGGGCCATACATTGGCCCGGTCACTGGGGTATGGGCTGATTAAAAAAATAGTAAGGGGGAAGACAGGGCCTGGGGATTGCCTGGCACACACGCCCTGTCTCCTGGCTGGCTTTGTGGTGTGTGTGCATGGTAACAGTTGTGTTGTTGTTGTGAAGATTTACCTCCCGTAGGAGGACCGGGCCAAATATGGGCCCACAAGAGTAAGATTGTGGTTACTAGAGGGCTCTAAGAAAGCAGCTGGGTAGCGATGAAATTTAGGACTGCAGACCGCGGAGGATCTGCAGCAAGACTGTCGAAAAGGCGAGACTAGAGGCTGGCGGGGATGGAATGAGCTATGTACGCGTCCCTCAGATCGACATCCAGTTGCCTGCAGAGAGGAGCTGAAGCGTCATCAGGATCTGCTGGTGTGAAGAGGTAGAGGAGAATCTCCTGGAGGTCAGCGTCATTGCAAGGTGGGTGGTCGTTGCAGGATCAATGAGTGGAAGGGCACTGGCGATCCACCCGGCAATGGGTGGGGGCTTGCTCTGGTGCTTCCCCTTCTTCTTCTTCTGCTTCTTCTTGGGAGGGGATGACACTGGAACCTCAGGGGATGTGGCATGTGGTGATGGAAGAGGAGAGTCTTCTTTCTGATGGATGGAGGGAGCAGGAGAAGCGGCTCTCTCCAATGCTGCTGACGGGGTGTGGTGGGTGTCTAGGCTGTCCTGAATAATGGTGGTGTCCATGGGTACAGCAGAGGTGGTGGTGGAGGAGACAGTCATTCTGTTGAGTGGAGCATCGAGTTGCAGCCTTTCTGCAGTGTTGTGCGGGGTCTGGGAGGCTGCAGAGTGACAACACAACACTCCTGATGAAGGGCTGCCTGTGCATCACGAGCAAAGCTCTGTGGGATAACCAGGCTTGGCAGCCCATTCTTCTCAAATATCTTGCAGAAAAGAACGAGCATTGCGGCCTTGATATCACCACAGAACTCCTTCACCGTCACAATGCACATGGGGACAATCGTATCCACATTACCAAGACATTGGGGATCCACAGGCAGGCACCCCCAGGCCATGGGACACCACCGTGCATAGGCAGAGCCCTGTACAGCCGCACTCCCCAGTCCAGTGACGTCCCTAGCCTCGGGACCCTTCAGTGTCTGGTGATGACAGAAAACGACTGTCTCGCCCTCACCTAACGAGTGCCGGAGGCGTCGTGAAGTGGGAGCAGCTATCCCCAGATGGTGTACAAAAACATAAGTGCCAGTGTTCTGGCGCCTGATGAATCCGTATCCCGCCTTCACGCTGTACCATTTCACGACACCTGTGATGGTCTGCACTCATGGCGACCCCTCTGTGTCTGCGGTGGCTCCCCTCGACGGGTGAAAGGCTGAGGTAGCTGGAGAAGGCATGGCTGAGATGTTGTCACCACCACTGCTGGATACGAACTGTGGCCGTGGTAACAGACTGCCTGGTCTTTGTATACAAACACACAAGCACAAAAGGCGTTAAAGAATCTCATTAACAGGGTCGAAACTATCAGGGGCAGACACGAAAAAGTAGCTCTTACGGCAAAAACAACTCTTATGGAAAGTTACAGAAACAGATTTGCGCATTAGCTTACTCATCGGAAAAACTTAAAATTACATCTCAGTCAGGGATAGAAACCCGTACTGGTAAAATTCACATGTTATAACACTTCAACACTGACAACACGCAGCCAAGCCAGCTGCTTTCACAAGGTTTGGATATTTATAAACCTCTTCTCTATTCACACAAGTGCTAAGCATGATGCTAGCAACACAGGTGAATAATAAACATTCTTAATGATGCAAGAGAATATAGGCAATTTTATTGGCCACTTATTACACTTCCACACACACACCAAAAAAATAAATAAAATCCAGAGGAAAATTCGTTCTTAAGAGCGCGACATGCAATCGACAATCACGTAATCAACCCCCTTGATGCGCCCTATCTTCATGTTATACTCTTCCAAAAACTGCGTCAGACTTCTTACTGAAATAGCAAACAGGATGCTTGATGCCCAGATCGTCATCCTGGGGGAGTACAGCTCCTGCTCCTACATTGGTTGCATCAACGGCCAGTTTGAAAGGCCTTGAAAATCAGGAGCAAGCATTTCAGGTTACGACACAAAATTCCCTGTACAGACTTATAAGCACTTTCACAATCTTTAGACCAACAGCATTTCTTATCTTTAACACATCTGTCAGTGGGGCCACAACACTTGAATAGTTCTCAGTAAAGTTTCTGTAATAATCAACAGTGCTCAAGAACTTCTGAAACTCGCCTGGTTTCAGGTGTGGCAAAGTTCTTAATCTGCCCCGTCCCGGAGACGTGAATTCACGTCCTCACATGATGTGCACTCATATCCTGGAGACATGAATTAACGCGGCAACATTGCAAGGTCCCTAATTTGCACAATTTTCAATTTTCGCGTGTGATTTTCGTCACGTATACACGGGACACCTTCCTCTACAAGATGCCAGGCAGGGACAATGCCTTACCCAGCATGACCTCCTCCCCCCCTGCATGCCCTTTTCTCAGCAATTCACCTGTTATCTGTGACCTGGCCAGTAAAGCCATGTCATGCCACGGTACGAAATTCAGGGCCAGAGTGATTCCCCAATCGATGACAATGTGGAGGACAAACATTAGAGGAAGAAACAGTCAGAAATGATGATCAGGTAATGTGGCAAAAAAAGGTCAGGAATGGTGATGAGTTAGTGAGTGAAACAATGCTTATAATGCCTATATTACCGTTTGAAAACCAATATACTCTCATACTACATATAAATTCGTACCAAATGAATAAATAAATACCGTTTATGAGTGGTGTGGAATTGTTATCCTCCCACAGAACTCGTTTTCTTTGCAGCCAGCCTGATAGAAAACCCAGTAAGGTAAGGAGGTACTCCTACCTGGATCGAGTATTTTAAACCTCAGGTGAGCGATTTCTCTATGAATTTTCGATGTTTCTCACCAAAAGCGGATGTTTGAGCCAAAAAAAAATAGGTCCAAAAATGTCGGGACTGGGGCCCAGAAAACGTTGGGATGGGGGGGGTTAATGTCCTCCACCTTTGAAGAAGGAGGGTGGACACAACCGTGACCAGCTACGTAGCCAAGGTACTGAACTTGAGCTTGAACAAATTCGCACTTCTTTAATTTAGTAACAAGGTGAGCTTCCAAAGCCTTGGAAGCAACTTATTTAATTGTTCAACGTGATCATTTCAATTATCACTGAACATACTACATCATCCAGATACAGTACACAATTATGAACCCCATTAACATCTCGGTTTATAAGTCTCTGAAAGGTAGCTGGGGCATTTTTCATCCCGTACGACATCACATTACAATATTAAGTTTGACCATCTGCCACAAAACGAGACTTCTCTTGCCCACTCCGTCAAGGGCACCTGCCAGAAGCCCTTCTTAAGGTCCAGCTTAGTAAGGTAGCAGGATGAACCAATGCAGTCAACACAGTCTTCTAACTGGGGCAGGTGATATGTGTCAGTTCTAGTCAGAGCGTTGACACTGCAGTAGTCAATCCAGAATATCTCGGTACCGTCAAGCTTGGGCTATAGCATCACAGGGGAGCTCCACGGGCTCACACAGGGGTAAATAAGATCTTTGTACAGTATGTACTTCAACTCCTAGTGAATGACTTCTGGGCCTTGGGGGCAGACACGATAAGGTGGTTACTTAACAGGGAGTGCATCACCCACATTGACATCATGCTCGATCCAGGCCGCCCGCCCTAGGGAGCTACTAAAGACATCCTTAAATGAAGAAAACGATGATAATAGTTGTCAGGACTGGTCTTCTGGCAAATGTGAAACCTTCTCTCCAAGGAACAACCCGGCCTCAGTATTGCTCTGCCAGGCACTCTCAGTATCGAAATCAAAGTCCTCCTTATTTTGTTCCTGAGTTACCAAACTGCCGGGAGTCTCCTCATTCCATTCAACCGATATTAGATACACAGGCAAAGGGGCCTCTTGAGCACGGTAATAAGGTTTCTGCATGTTAACATGGCAAAGTTGATGTTTCTTATGCCTATCTGGTGTTTCCACTAAGTAATCAGTACCACCCACTTTATGCACCATAAGATATGGGCAACAAAACTTAGCAGCAAAAGGCTGTCCTTGAAGAGGCAATAGAACTAACACTTCGTCATCAACTTTAAACTCTCGCAAATGAGCTTTCCTATCATATCACCTCTTCATCCTGTCTTGAGCCTGTTTCAGATTCTCTCTAGCCGCATCCAAGCATTTAGACATCCTGTTCTTAAAATAATTAAACTCAAATACACTATGGCTCGTGGTAGAATCACCAGAACAAGCCTCTTTAATGATGGATAGTTGATCTCTTACCTTGTGAGTGAATACTACCTCATTAGGGGAGAAACCCAAACTCTCTTGAGGAACATCATGGGTGGCAAACAAGAAGAATGGCACTCCTCTATGCCAGTCCATTGAGTGATCCATGTAGAGCTTCCAAAGCATCGTTTTAAGGGTCTGGTCGTATCTCTCAAGGGCACCCTGGCTCTCGAGATGGTAAGCACTGTTCTTCACATGGACAATACCAAACTGGGCCATGGACTGCTGGAAGGCATTTGAAAGAAAATTAGACCCTCTATCAGACTGAACCTCCCTCAGTAACCTGAACTTAGTAAAAAAATCAAGCAATGCTCAAGCAACTATTTTAGAATTTGGAGAACGAACAGGGATAGCCTCAAGGTATCTCATGGAAGAATCAATTATTGTTAACAGGCACTAATTACCAGAGGATGGAGGAGTCAGGGGCCCCACCATAACAACTACAATACTAGTAAATGGAGGGTCAAAGGTAGGAATGGGAATGAAAGGCAACATAGGTATAGGTTGATTAGGCTTCCCCACCAGCTGCCAAGTGTGTCAGCACTCTACAAACGAGGCCACATCTACAGTTATGCATGGCCAGCAAAACTCCATAAGCAGCCGGTCCAAAGTCTTCCTCACGCCCATGTGGTCTGAAAAAAGGGTACAGTGAGCCAGCTCCAATAATTCTTTTCCACAAGCATTGGTCACAACCTAGTGACAGTGCCACACTCCATCACCAACACTAATATGCAAGGCGAGCCAGCACCTCCACAATCCTCTGTCCATCACATAAAAGCAACCGCCTTTTTCAATGGCACAATCCTCAACTGTAGCTAACTTCAGCTCCTGAATCTCTGGTCACCCATCTGCAACTCCTTCCTTCTTTCAACACTCACCTCCTCTACACTGTCTGTGCCATGGATCTGGTCACAGCACACGCTTGAAACACATCTGCATTCACTGTATCAACCTGTGTGGGATCATCAGGAACAAGCATCTCGGATAACACAGAGGCAATACACTTACTCTCACCTGCCAAGTCATTTCCCACCAACAGGTCAACCCCTTGAAGAGGAAGAGAGTCAACAGGCTTGAGGTGAGCTGGCCCATCAGACAAGTTTCATTTCAAGTCTCCAGTCACCACAGGGATAACCTTTGCACCAGTTACTAACTGAAGTAATACATTCTTCTAAGTTGGGACTTTAAGTTCAGGGCTTACCCACAACGACAGCAGAGCTCCTTTGTCACGTAGAATTCTCACAGAAAATTCGGCTCCGTCCAACTGCACCATGTCAGAAAACAAATATGGAGCAAATGGAGAAGGGGCAGTGCTGCTCATTGCCGCCTGGACAACGGCACCAGAAAATGAAATGGCATCAGGAATGGGCACGGGCATGCCTCCTCCCACCTGCAATTCCATAGTGGGCTTATCTCCATCCTCTTAAACAACAGACTAAGAGGGGGAAGAAACGCAAGACTCTCCAGCCACCTTTATGCCTGGAGGGCAAACAGGAGTCACTACTGGTCCACCTCGAACAAGGCTGCCGGGCTTAGACGGAACATTCTTCATACAACACTTTTCAACACAGTGGCCTGGATGCTTACAGCGAGTACAAAAGTGATAAGGGCGCCGGAAAGAAAAAGAGGAGATTTTAGAGACTGCAGAAGAAGGATTAGGTTTGGAATTAACGGCTAAGTCTGGCTTACCCGAGTGTTGGTTACTCTGCTGAGGGGTATACTTCTTAGAGTGGAAATTCCTAGAGTTCCTTAGGGTTTTTGCCAAATTTGTACAATAAATAATTATCAGTAATGACAGCTGCCTCTGAGACTGTTTTATTTTCTTGTCTGATAAATGAATCCTTAATTCAATGTCTAATTTATCCATGAAATTCTCAAGCATAACGATATCCCTCAACCTAGTACAGCTTGGGTTATCACAGCTTGCCACATTTTCACTACGAATCCACATTTGGAAAGTGTTAGTCACATATCTAGCAAATTCTAAGTATGACTCCTCAGGGGGCATATAAGCAATCCTAAGCCGCTGATGGTATGCCTCAGGTCTTAATTCATAAGCACGTAAAAGTGAACTCTTCAAATCCTCATAAATTTAGGCATTCTTCAAAACATAAGCTATCAAACACTCTCAGGGCCTTGCCTTTACTACAGTATGAACTAGAGTAGACCATCGGTCTTTAGGCCACTTATTTCCAACAGCAATTTTTTCGAAACGTGAGAACTCCAAAACATGGGTCTTGTCAAAAGGAGGTACTAATTTAGTGGGATCAGTAGGACTGAAACCTAAGAAAGAATAGGAAGAATTTGTCTGGCTTTCCGAGGATCTCATACGGTACTTACGATCAAGTTTCATTTGTTCTAACTTTGTCTGCTCTCTGACCTTGTATCTAGTTTGCTCTGTCCTTGCCTGATCTATCTTTGCCCACTGCTCTAACCTCACCTGTCCTATCTTTGCCTGCCGCACTAACTTCGCCTGTTCTGTCTCTGCCATCTCTAGCTCTAACTTCATCAGCTATAACTGAGCCTCGTGTTCCCACTGAGGGTGCTCAAACCCGATGTTCTGAATATATGGTTTAGGGAGATGGGAACCCCGATCTTCTAGACTAGGACTAGAGGAATGAAGCTCTGACTTTACAAAACCCTCAAGCACAAGTGAGGAATTTACAAGTGCACTGGCATCCTCCGACGAAACAATATGGACAGGGGCAGTGGGAGAGTTGAGGGTTACATGCTTCATTACGGCAACAGCGTGGCACTCCAACAAGTGAATATACAGCACTCCGGGGATATAACTTCTTACACAAACTTGCTTAAATTCTACAACAGCTAGTACTGACAATCCTGGCGAGAAGTCCCCACACTGTACGACGGGGTGGGGCTGTATGCCTAACTGACTGACTGAAGATTAAATCAAAGTGTGCAACGGGAATTTTAGAGTACAAAGTGGCGGCTAGCCACACCAATTACGACGTAAGCTCAGAAGGGGGAAAATGGTAAAGTCTAAAACAAAAAGCAGCGATCAAACAGAGGAATAAAACTGGCAATAAAAATACTTGACTAACTTAAAGCTACAAGAACAAAATCAAATAGGCTCCAAAAGGACTGTCAGACTAAGACTTGCAGAAATTATCCTAAAGTTCCAAACTCCAGTAATAAAGATAAACCAGAACACTGAAACTAGCCCCTGGGTTGCAAAACCGCTTGAGGAGCATCAAAGACTATAAAATTAAAGATACACATTCCTGACACTAGTATATGGCAGGTGACATTAGCAAGAGCAAATGGAATGACTCTAAATTAGCGTTCATTGCAATATCAATAAGTGCGACCTACTAGGTAGATCATGTGCTGACATACTGTGTATATATATATATATATATATATATATATATATATATATATATATATATATATATATATATATATATATATATATATATATATATATATATATATATATTCCTTCCATTCTCTTCTGTCTTTCTTTCCTTCATTCTTTCCACTTCCTTCAGCCTGTGGGTGACTCTACACTGAGTGACAAGCCAAATGGTTTCCTGTGCACCAGGAGACCATTTACTACGCTGGGTGGTAAGTATATAACCAAATTTTGGCACCTGGTGGTCTAGTGGGTAATTATTGCGCTCCAGTCGGATTGAGCCGGTGAAGGTTTATATCCAAGGGGTGGTTGGGGTTGATTGTTCATGTAATGCCACTTAGGGATGAGTGATGCTGGTCACTGTCATCTTAAATGTCGGGACCAACTACCTAGCCCCGGGCTCCTACGCTCCTCATGGGGCAATGTAGGATTGGATGATGGATGGATATCTATCTATCTATCTATCTATCTATCTATCTATCTATCTATCTATATATATATATATATATGTGTATGTGTGTGTGCATTCAGGGGTAGGATCCGACTGCTACCTGGCGCGTCCCCAGGTGGTGTATATTCGTAGGGTAACATCTCGTTGATATACAGGGTACCGTCTTAGACGACGCGGACAATGGGACCCCATAGAGATATAGCCCGTCTCGTAATACACGTGTTGTTTACGAAATCTCGTGGAAAAAAAAAAAAAACTGTAACAAAGTTTACATAGGATAACCTGGAATAGATTTGGAAACTAGGATCTCACAACATAAATACAGTGTTAGGACAGGCCAACAGTCTATTTTTTTTTTTTTTTTCAGTATAAAGCATCCAGTGATCACTATATTGACTGGGTAGGTTCTATGATTCTAGCAAGATAAAAAAAGCTTTGATGAAAGAAATGTAATATAATCTTGCCTAATTTCTGGTACATATGAAAAGAGTGCAAACATGAGCTATGAACATTTTAAATGTGGTAAATAGTTAACTCAATTAATTTTAAATCATTACCCCCCAGACTTACAACTGATTGTATCCTTGACTTCTGTAGTGCAGTCACACCTGTGTGGACCACACCTAACACTAATTCTCCATGTTCTTAAGTTAAGCCACAGTATTAACTTCCTTTGGTCACGTGCATCCCTAAGTTAAAAAGTCAGGTACATATTGTTCTGTGTATCGCTCATTTTTTCAGGTCATCCTTTGTTCTGTGAGCCACTCCCTGCTGCAAGTGTGTATAAGTTAAGCCGCAGTATTTTCCCCTTTTGTCAGGTGCATTCCTAAGATGAAAAGTCAGGTCCTTATTGTTCTGTGTATCGCTCAGTTTTAATTCAGGTCAGTCTTTGTACTGTGTGCCACTCCATGCTGCGAGTGTGTATAGACCTATACCCTTTACATCTCAGTAACATTGGAGACGTAATATACTAAAGTACAGGTACACACTGTAGCTTTCATTTCTCCTGTGATTACCTTGCATATATATATATATATATATATATATATATATATATATATATATATATATATATATATATATATATATATATATATATATTGTTACGGAACAGAGAGAGATAATGAACACTTCAAGTGAAAATACTAAAATCACTACTGTCCCGCAAAGTTCCAGGTTCTAAACAAAAGAGTTACGTAAAATTACAAGTTAAAGTTTAATGCTCAAACTAACAACTAAACATTCAGGACTCATGAGGATAATGTAATGGCAAAAACAGGTTAAATATATGGTTAACTGCAATAGCCTCTATTAACATGAATTTAGCAAGAGCAAATTTATCTAAGTCAGCCCTGATAAATGAGAAAAACGGATAATGCTCAGTTAAAGCAAGATATATTATTACAGATACAAAATATTATTAATAATGGCTGACATCAAAAACTCCACATGAATCACAAAAACCTCACCAGGCCCACGAATCAACGCCCCAGGCCACACAGTACAAGAAAAATGGTAACAACACTTATACTCAAATTATACAGCAGCTAGATGGCTGGAGACTTCCTGAGCACTCACAAAAATAATAATACACTATACGGGGGAGGACAGAGATGTGAACAAAATGAGGAGTAGATCTAAGTGGCAATTAATACAGAGACTGAGCTCATTATATAGGGGCCGGCAGAGCTTGATACAACTTGTAAGAAGGACGCGCAAATGAAGCACAGAGGACGAAGAGTTGACACTCCTGCTCTGAACAACAGAAAGAACGACTTACTCTACTATAAGGGGGAGAAGGGGGGAGTGAGGTAGAACACGCAAGCCTGGTCACTATGGAAGCCACGAGGCGAATCGTGATCAAACATGCAGCATACTGTGCGTTAGAATTATACAAAGGATGATGAAATCATAGGCTATGTAACACCTCCCCACAAAGAAAAAGAAATTTACGAAGGAAATTTCTTATTACTCTAAGACAATCTGTCTAAAGTCTAGATAAGCAATCTGCAATAACATTTTCTTTCCCCTTGACATGTTGTATATCTAATGAATACTCCTGAAGAAGTAGACTCCATCTTGTCAATCTCTGATTTTTATCTTTAAACTTACTAAGGAATTTCAGTGGGTTATGATTGGTATAAATAACTATGGGGTCAAAACCAGAACACAAATAAAATGAAAAATGCTGTAAACCCAAAATCAAGGCCAAAAGCACTTTCTCAATAGCTGAGTAGTTCTTTTGAGGTGGAGTGAACTTCTTACTATAATAAGATACAGGGGGTTCAATACTCTGATCATCCTCTTGCAGCAAAACAGCCCCAGCTCCTGTATCACTTGCGTTAACAACCATCTTAAAAGGCTTAGCAAAATTTGGAGTAGCGAGCACTGCCTGACTTAATAGGATAGCTTTAAGTTTACTGAAAGAGGATTCACAGTTATCGGTCCAGACAAATTTAACTCTGTTTTTCAGTAGGTCTGTAAGTGGTGATACAAGAATTGAAAAGTTAAGAACAAATCTTCTGTAGTAACCTACCATTCCCAAAAATCTTTGTAGCTCTTTCCTACTTTTAGGTCTGGGAAGATCACTTATAACCTGAACCTTAGCTCCTGGTGGTGCAACATGTCCATCACCAATTATGTACCCAAGGTACTGAACTTTAGCTTGACCAAACTCACACTTTGATAAATTAGCTACAAGATTAACCTGAACCAAACGCTCAAGAAATTTACTGACATGGCATAGGTGATCTTTCCAGTTGTCACTGAAGATTAATACATCATCAATATAAACAACACACCCTGCCAAACCCTCTGTTTCAACATTCATGAGCTTCTGAAAAGTGGCTGGTGCATTCTTCATACCATATGGCATTACAGAACATGCAAAAGTCTTTCTTAGTGTCACAAAACATGAGATCTCCCTAGCACGTTCAGTCATAGGTACTTGCCAGTATCCCTTTAACCCCTTAACCGCGGGGCGTCACTTTCGTGACGCTTGGGAGCAAGGGATCATACCGCGGGGCGTCGCTTTTGTGATTCTGTGTTATTTTGAATTTACCCGGGCTTCCAAGTGGGGGCTTGTATCATCTATCAGCACTGCCAATGTCCAACACTAGTCAGCACTCCTAATCTCATCTGTACTCCCATCCATTATTGACAATTTAGCCATTTCTCCCCGTTCTTGACTCCCTCCCCTACCCCCCCTCCATTACCCTATCCTCTCGCCTGCCCGGCCGTGCTACGCTAAGTAAATCTTCCCTGGAATTTTTCACTGATTTCATCCATTGAAATAAGCCCTATCTCCTATTCTTATACCAAATAATATATACAAGAAAGAAATAAGGTAAGTGAGAGTGCCATACACCTGGAATTGGCTAATTATCACCTGACAACACCTCACGTGCACTCGTTCGCTAATTTTCGCTGTTTTTTTCCCCTTGAAATATGCCGTATAATCTATTTTCGTAATAAATACACATGCAAGGAGGGAAGGGAGAAGCCTAAGTGATATTTACATTCACCTGGAACTACCTAATTTATAATGTATTGTCTAGATTTCCTGCCAATCATTTCAGTGCTAGACATAGCTGTTTCAAGAGCTAACATTGGTAGCACTGAATATCCACTAAGTAGGCCTCTACCCCGGCCCTCCTTTATCAGTTTACTCTCATCTTCCGAAGTGGGGGTACGTATGTTTCTTCTTGCTGACTTCAGGGACTTTTTCACCCCCATGCAAAGGGCCCTGTGACCTTTACCCCCTACTAAACCTCGTGTGGAAAGAGGTAAAGGGCTGACAATTGATAAAAGAGTGACTACGAACTTTCTATTGAGTAAAACAGTGCAAGTGGAATTGTAAATAATGTTTAAATAATGTGTAAACAGCAAGTGAAAGTAATGAATGTAAATATACGTGAACAATGGAAAATAGTTTTATAAGTTACTTCAAGTGACAGTGCATAACACAGTGTAAATAAAATAGAAATGTAAATAACGTAAATAAAATACAGAACGTAAATATAAGTGTAAATGAGTAGTATTATAAGAATACGAGTATATACCCTAGGAGTAATGAAAGTGAAAGTTTCACTCTAGCATGTCTGAATACTATGAGTTATGAGAGTGAAGATGAAAGTGACATTCACTCTCAATGCTAGTATACAGGAGGAGAAAGTGAATGCTACGTATTTTACTGAAAGAAATTGAATCTCTACAGTGACAATAAACTAACACTACTGAAGGAAACTTATGGATAAAGACTGTAGATATATATAAGTGTTATATAGTAACAGAAATATAAAGTGTGAGGGGTTTTATGAATAATAAATGACAGAGTACCAAGAGCGAACTAGTGCCAGTGCGACGGTCAGACGCGCTCGTAATTTTCATTGCTTTCACAGTGGGTTTTTTTTTTCGAGTATGTATCCCAAACTACTTGAAAATCATAGAGTAGTGTTTATAGTGTTAATATCGGGCTGTGGTAATCATATTACGGGTTGTCAGGAAGTGTAAAGTGGAGACTTCGTTACCCAAATTCAGAGGTCTCCACAAGTCCTACGGTAACTGACGAAGGCTCAACAAACATTCCAGGAGAAAGTTGAAGGTATGTGCCATAAGCATATCTAATTTTAATATTCTAGGACTAATAACTGATTTTTGGCAAATATTTTTTGAGAGTCTGTCGGAGCCCAAATAACCCCGCGGCACACGCAAAACATTGGTAAACATGCCCGCGGTGTAGGGGTTAACAAATCAAACTTACTCATGTACCTATCCTTTCCGATCTTGTCTGTGCAATCTTCCACGCGAAGGAGAGGGTAAGTGTCTGTTTTGGTTATCTGATTAACACGTCTGTAGTCGATGCAAAGCCGCTGTAACCCACCTGGCTTAGGGACTAGAGTGACATGAGAACTCCACTCGCTCTGACAGGGCTCAATCATCTTGTGATCCAACAGGTAGCCAAGCTCCTTCTGGATGAGAGGAACTTTCACTGGGTTCACACGGTAAGGAGGCAGTTTACTTGGCTTTGCGTCTCCAACATCAACATCATGCATCAACACAGTGGTTCTTCCTGGAGTGGCACGGAACACTTGCGGGTACTCCTGCAGTAATGCCGAAAACTCCTGCCTTTCCTCGGGAGCTAGATGAGAAAGCTTAGTCTGGAGATCATTCATGATATCAGGTTTCTTCCCCAAACTATCACTCAGGCTCATACTGCATGGGAGAACTTCACTTGCAGACTCGGGTGGAACAGCTACAGTGCAGACTGGGTTATTTTCGTCCCGCCTGTGATATAACTTTAGCATGTTGATGTGGCAAAGTTGCTTGTTCTTTCTACGATCTGGTGTGGCGATGACATAGTTGACATCACTGAGTTTCTTCTCCACGAAATAAGGACCACTAAACTTGGCTTGAAGAGGTTGCCCATGCACCGGTAGCAGAATCAAAACCTGTCTCCTGGCTGAAAGTGGCGTAACCTGGACTTCTTATCATACCAAGTCTTCATCTTCTCCTGAGCAGCTCCTAAATTCTCTCTCGCCAGCTGTAAAGCAGTGGACAGCCGTTCTTTGAACTTCATCACATACTCCAGCAGGTTGACGTCATCTTCCTCCGACAGCCAGCATTCCTTGAGTAACTTAAGGGGTCCTCTTACTTCATGGCCAAACAGTAGTTCAAAGGGTGAGAAGCCCAGTGATTCATTTGGAGATTCTCTTGCGGCAAATACAACGAATGGAAGACCTTTATCCCAGTCTTTCTGATGTTCCAAACAGTATTTCCTGAGCATCAATTTGAGTGTTTGATGATATCTCTCCAATGCTCCTTGGGTCTGGGGATGGTAAGCTGAAGACGTGATCTGGGTGATGCCCAACTCTTTCAGAGACTGCTCGAAAACATTTGACATGAAATTACTTCCCCGGTCTGACTGTACCTCCTTGCGCAGACCAAACTTGGTGAAGAACCTTAGCATTTCCTTAACCACGTTCTTTGCTGAGATATTTCTAAGTGGAATGGCTTCAGGATAACGAGTATCCATATCAATCAGGGTCAAAACGTAAGAAAATCCTGAAGAAGTCTTAGAAAGAGGGCCCACAATATCCACCAACACACGGGTGAATGGCGCCTCAAAAGGAGGAATGGGAACTAGAGGTGCAACTTTTTCGGTCTGATTACACTTCCCCACAACTTAACAGGTGTGACAAGACTTTCAATACCAGGAAACATCTCTGAAGATACCTGGCCAATAGAAGTGTTTCAAAATGCATGCCACAGTCTTCCTCACTCCAAGGTGTCCTGCCAAACTGGAATCATGAGCCACTCTAATGATATCCTGCCTACAAACATGAGGGATGACAACTTGATGTACAACCTCCCATTCACAGTCGGCTGATGCTGTTGGGGGTCTCCACTTTCTCATAAATACTCCTGACTTTATATAATAACAAGTAGAAGCACAAGGTGACTCTTCATCACTACAAGCAGAGTTAGCTAGACCTTTCAACTCAGGGTCAGCAACCTGCAACTCAACCAACTCTTGACGAGACAAATTTTCAACACTACGGGGTACTGCCTCATCTGGTGAGTGGTCCAAATTAGCAAGAAAAGTGTCAGCTAGGATAACATCATCATCAGCATTATCCTCTAAGTCACCAGTAACTTTAGACTTAGCCCTAGTGACAGCACATGCAGAGAACACATCAGGGACATCACAATCCTGGGTCGCAGTCACTGGCTCACTACACAACTGAGGAGCTGGACACACTTGACTTCCACCAATATCATTTCCAAGTAAGAAAGTTACACCTGACATTGGGAGTGTCTCAACCAACCCAACCATAACGGAACCATTAACAAAACCAGACTCTAAATTCACTCTGCACAGAGGGACAGAGAAGTAAATATTCCCTACACCTTGTAAGATTACAGTTTCATCAGAGGAATTAACATTAGAGCCTAGAACACTGGTCAGCATAAGGGATTGGCAAGCACCTGTATCACGATATATTTTAACTGATTTCCTGTCATTATTGTCCAGAGGACTGAGAAAACCATCAGACAGGAAATTAGCACATGAACTCTTGAGAGTGTCACCCACGTTACTGCTCAAAAAAGGAGCTTCATCATGAGAATTTAATTTACCCCTCAAAGCAGGTTCAGTTAACTCGGTTAAAGAATTCTGGGAACTCTCAAGGGTGGACACTAGACCAATTGACTGAATATTTAAAGACTCCTTTTTGTTCACATCATGCTGTTTCCTGAAACATTTCTCCGTAGTATGACCAAGCTTACTACAATAAGTACATTTACTTTTCTCAAATCTAGAGGTGGAGCTGGTATTTACTTCCTGAGAAACATCATCTTTATTCTCTTTCCTGTTACCTGTACTCTGAGTAGAGGCAACGTACTTACTCTCAGCTTTCCCTCCTTCTTTAGAATATCTCTTGTGAGTGAGAACATATTCATCAGCTAAAACTGCAGCATCAGACAAATTATCTATTCTTTTCTCATCAAGGTATAGGCTTACATCTTTAATAACACACCTTTTCAAGTCCTCCAGCAAAATCATCTGCTTAAATTTATCAAAATCAGAATTTACATTCTTAGAATTTAACCACTGCTCTAACAGATCTTCTTTGATTTTTGCATACTTAACATGGGATTGCTTATCTTGCTTATAAGTTGTCCTAAATTTTACTCTATAGGCTTCAGGATCAAGCTCATAGGCCTTAAGAATCAAGCTCTTAACTACATCATAATTATCAGATTGATCCTGAGGCAAAGATGCATAAGTTACTTGAGCTTTACCAGTGAGAACGCTCTGAAGGAGTACTGGCCAATACTATTTGGGCCAATTAATACCTGTAGCTACCCTCTCAAACAACTGAAAATACTTTGTTAAATCAGATTCATTAAAAGGAGGGACAAGTTTAACATTTTTAGCCACATCAAAATCATCAGAGCTAGATGATCCAGTTCCACCTTGTTTCATGCGATACTCATGGTCTGCCTGAATCCTAGCAATTTCATTTTGTGCCCGTGTCTCCTGAATACGAGCCTGAGACTCAGCCTCCTTAGCACGAGCCTCCTGTAGGGCTAGCTGTAACTTAGCTATTTCAATCTGCGTTTGCTCATTTGGTGGAGTTACATTAAACAAGCTTTTATTAATCATGTCAACAATTTGATCTTTAGACTGATGAGAGCGAACAGCAATTCCCAGTTGTTGAGCAAGAAGCTTAAGTTCATTATTTGTTCTGTTTTCTACATCACACACTGTTTGCACATTTGACAAAAAATCTTTGGCTTCATCAAGAGTAGTAATAGTAGACATCATGAATAAATCACAGTCACAAAATATCAAGCAATATCCTTATGATAATATCCTGAATATCCTGATAAGAGGTCGCCAAATTTATGTTACGGAACAGAGAGAGATAATGAACACTTCAAGTGAAAATACTAAAATCACTACTGTCCCGCAAAGTTCCAGGTTCAAAACAAAAGAGTTAGGTAAAATTACAAGTTAAAGTTTAATGCTCAAATTAACAACTAAACATTCAGGACTCATAAGGATAATGTAATGGCAAAAACAGGTTAAATATATGGTTAACTGCAATAGCCTCTATTAACATGAATTAGCAAGTGCAAATTTATCTAAGTCAGCCCTGATAAATGAGAAAAACGGATAATGCTCAGTTAAAGCAAGATATATTATTACATATACAAAATATTATTAATAATGGCTGACATCAAAAACTCCACATGAATCACAAAAACCTCACCAGGCCCACGAATCAATGCCCCAGGCCACACAGTACAAGAAAAATGGTAACAACACTTATACTCAAATTATACAGCAGCTAGATGGCTGGAGACTTCCTGAGCACTCACAAAAATAATAATACACTATACAGGGGAGGACAGAGATGTGAACAAAATGAAGAGTAGATCTAAGTGGCAATTAATACAGAGACTGAGCTCATTATATAGGGGCCGGCAGAGCTTGATACAACTTGTAAGAAGGACGCGCAAATGAAGCACAGAGGACGAAGAGTTGACACTCCTGCTCTGAACAACAGAAAGAACGACTTACTCTACTATAAGGGGGAGAAGGGGGGAGTGAGGTAGAACACGCAAGCCTGGTCACTATGGAAGCCACGAGGCGAATCGTGATCAAACATGCAGCATACTGTGCGTTAGAATTATACAAAGGATGATGAAATCATAGGCTATGTAACACCTCCCCACAAAGAAAAAGAAATTTACGAAGGAAATTTCTTATTACTCTAAAACAATCTGTCTAAAGTCTAGATAAGCAATCTGCAATAACATTTTCTTTCCCCTTTGACATGTTGTATGTCTAATGAATACTCCTGAAGAAGTAGACTCCATCTTGTCAATCTCTGATTTTTATCTTTAAACTTACTAAGGAATTTCAGTGGGTTATGATTGGTATAAATAACTATGGGGTCAAAACCAGAACACAAATAAAATGAAAAATGCTGTAAACCCAAAATCAAGGCCAAAAGCACTTTCTCAATAGCTGAGTAGTTCTTTTGAGGTGGAGTGAACTTCTTACTATAATAAGATACAGGGGGTTCAATACTCTGATCATCCTCTTGCAGCAAAACAGCTCCAGCTCCTGTATCACTTGCGTTAACAACCATCTTAAAAGGCTTAGCAAAATTTGGAGTAGCGAGCACTGCCTGACTTAATATGATAGCTTTAAGTTTACTGAAAGAGGATTCACAGTTATCGGTCCAGACAAATTTAACTCTGTTTTTCAGTAGGTCTGTAAGTGGTGATACAAGAATTGAAAAGTTAAGAACAAATCTCCTGTAGTAACCTACCATTCCCAAAAATCTTTGTAGCTCTTTCCTACTTTTAGGTCTGGGAAGATCACTTATAACCTGAACCTTAGCTCCTGGTGGTGCAACATGTCCATCACCAATTACGTACCCAAGGTACTGAACTTTAGCTTGACCAAACTCACACTTTGATAAATTAGCTACAAGATTAGCCTGAACCAAACGCTCAAGAAATTTACTGACATGGCATAGGTGATCTTTCCAGTTGTCACTGAAGATTAATACATCATCAATATAAACAACACACCCTGCCAAACCCTCTGTTTCAACATTCATGAGCTTCTGAAAAGTGGCTGGTGCATTCTTCATACCATATGGCATTACAGAACATGCAAAAGTCTTTCTTAGTGTCACAAAACATGAGATCTCCCTAGCACGTTCAGTCATAGGTACTTGCCAGTATCCCTTTAACAAATAAAACCTACTCATGTACCTAGCCTTTCCGATCTTGTCTGTGCAATCTTCCACGCGAAGGAGAGGGTAAGTGTCTGTTTTGGTTATCTGATTAACACGTCTGTAGTCGATGCAAAGCCGCTGTAACCCACCTGGCTTAGGGACTAGAGTGACATGAGAACTCCACTCGCTCTGACAGGGCTCAATCATCTTGTGGTCCAACAGGTAGCCAAGCTCCTTCTGGATGAGAGGAACTTTCACTGGGTTCACACGGTAAGGAGGCAGTTTACTTGGCTTTGCGTCTCCAACATCAACATCATGCATCAACACAGTGGTTCTTCCTGGAGTGGCACGGAACACTTGCGGGTACTCCTGCAGTAATGCCGAAAACTCCTGCCTTTCCTCGGGAGCTAGATGAGAAAGCTTAGTCTGGAGATCATTCATGATATCAGGTTTCTTCCCCAAACTATCACTCAGGCTCATACTGCATGGGAGAACTTCACTTGCAGACTCGGGTGGAACAGCTACAGTGCAGACTGGGTTATTTTCGTCCCGCCTGTGATATAACTTTAGCATGTTGATGTGGCAAAGTTGCTTGTTCTTTCTACGATCTGGTGTGGCGATGACATAGTTGACATCACTGAGTTTCTTCTCCACGAAATAAGGACCACTAAACTTGGCTTGAAGAGGTTGCCCATGCACCGGTAGCAGAATCAAAACCTGTCTCCTGGCTGAAAGTGGCGTAACCTGGACTTCTTATCATACCAAGTCTTCATCTTCTCCTGAGCAGCTCCTAAATTCTCTCTCGCCAGCTGTAAAGCAGTGGACAGCCGTTCTTTGAACTTCATCACATACTCCAGCAGGTTGACGTCATCTTCCTCCGACAGCCAGCATTCCTTGAGTAACTTAAGGGGTCCTCTTACTTCATGGCCAAACAGTAGTTCAAAGGGTGAGAAGCCCAGTGATTCATTTGGAGATTCTCTTGCGGCAAATACAACGAATGGAAGACCTTTATCCCAGTCTTTCTGATGTTCCAAACAGTATTTCCTGAGCATCAATTTGAGTGTTTGATGATATCTCTCCAATGCTCCTTGGGTCTGGGGATGGTAAGCTGAAGACGTGATCTGGGTGATGCCCAACTCTTTCAGAGACTGCTCGAAAACATTTGACATGAAAATACTTCCCCGGTCTGACTGTACCTCCTTGCGCAGACCAAACTTGGTGAAGAACCTTAGCATTTCCTTAACCACGTTCTTTGCTGAGATATTTCTAAGTGGAATGGCTTCAGAATAACGAGTATCCATATCAATCAGGGTCAAAACGTAAGAAAATCCTGAAGAAGTCTTAGAAAGAGGGCCCACAATATCCACCAACACACGGGTGAATGGCGCCTCAAAAGGAGGAATGGGAACTAGAGGTGCAACTTTTTCGGTCTGATTACACTTCCCCACAACTTGACAGGTGTGACAAGACTTACAATACCAGGAAACATCTCTGAAGATACCTGGCCAATAGAATGTGTTTCAAAATGCGTGCCACAGTCTTCCTCACTCCAAGGTGTCCTGCCAAACTGGAATCATGAGCCACTCTAATGATATCCTGCCTACAAACATGAGGGATGACAACTTGATGTACAACCTCCCATTCACAGTCGGCTGATGCTGTTGGGGGTCTCCACTTTCTCATAAGTACTCCTGACTTTATATAATAACAAGTAGAAGCACAAGGTGACTCTTCATCACTGCAAGCAGAGTTAGCTAGACCTTTCAACTCAGGGTCAGCAACCTGCAACTCAACCAACTCTTGACGAGACAAATTTTCAACACTACGGGGTACTGCCTCATCTGGTGAGTGGTCCAAATTAGCAAGAAAAGTGTCAGCTAGGATAACATCATCATCAGCATTATCCTCTAAGTCACCAGTAACTTTAGACTTAGCCCTAGTGACAGCACATGCAGAGAACACATCAGGGACATCACAATCCTGGGTCGCAGTCACTGGCTCACTACACAACTGAGGAGCTGGACACACTTGACTTCCACCAATATCATTTCCAAGTAAGAAAGTTACACCTGACATTGGGAGTGTCTCAACCAACCCAACCATAACGGAACCATTAACAAAACCAGACTCTAAATTCACTCTGCACAGAGGGACAGAGAAGTAAATATTCCCTACACCTTGTAAGATTACAGTTTCATCAGAGGAATTAACATTAGAGCCTAGAACACTGGTCAGCATAAGGGATTGGCAGGCACCTGTATCACGATATATTTTAACTGATTTCCTGTCATTATTGTCCAGAGGACTGAGAAAACCATCAGACAGGAAATTAGCACATGAACTCTTGAGAGTGTCACCCACGTTACTGCTCAAAAGAGGAGCTTCATCATGAGAATTTAATTTACCCCTCAAAGCAGGTTTAGTTAACTCGGTTAAAGAATTCTGGGAACTCTCAAGGGTGGACACTAGACCAATTGACTGAATATTTAAAGACTCCTTTTTGTTCACATCACGCTGTTTCCTGAAACATTTCTCCGTAGTATGACCAAGCTTACTACAATAAGTACATTTACTTTTCTCAAATCTAGAGGTGGAGCTGGTATTTACTTCCTGAGAAACATCATCTTTATTCTCTTTCCTGTTACCTGTACTCTGAGTAGAGGCAACGTACTTACTCTCAGCTTTCCCTCCTTCTTTAGAATATCTCTTGTGAGTGAGAACATATTCATCAGCTAAAACTGCAGCATCAGACAAATTATCTATTCTTTTCTCATCAAGATATAGGCTTACATCTTTAATAACACACCTTTTCAAGTCCTCCAGCAAAATCATCTGCTTAAATTTATCAAAATCAGAATTTACATTCTTAGAATTTAACCACTGCTCTAACAGATCTTCTTTGATTTTTGCATACTTAACATGGGATTGCTTATCTTGCTTATAAGTTGTCCTAAATTTTACTCTATAGCCTTCAGGAACAAGCTCATAAGCCTTAAGAATCAAGCTCTTAACTACATCATAATTATCAGATTGATCCTGAGGCAAAGATGCATAAGTTACTTGAGCTTTACCAGTGAGAACGCTCTGAAGGAGTACTGGCCAATACTTTTTGGGCCAATTAATACCTGTAGCTACCCTCTCAAACAACTGAAAATACTTTGTTAAATCAGATTCATTAAAAGGAGGGACAAGTTTAACATTTTTAGCCACATCAAAATCATCAGAGCTAGATGATCCAGTTCCACATTGTTTCATGCGATACTCATGGTCTGCCTGAATCCTAGCAATTTCATTTTGTGCCCGTGTCTCCTGAATACGAGCCTGAGACTCAGCCTCCTTAGCACGAGCCTCCTGTAGGGCTAGCTGTAACTTAGCTATTTCAATCTGCGTTTGCTCATTTGGTGGAGTTACATTAAACAAGCTTTTATTAATCATGTCAACAATTTGATCTTTAGATTGATGAGAGCGAACAGCAATTCCCAATTATTGAGCAAGAAGCTTAAGTTCATTCTTTGTTCTGTTTTCTACATCACACACTGTTTGCACATTTGACAAAAAATCTTTGGCTTCATCAAGAGTAGTAATAGTAGACATCATGAATAAATCACAGTCACAAAATATCGAGCAATATCCTTATGATAATATCCTGAATATCCTGATAAGAGGTCGCCAAATTTATGTTACGGAACAGAGAGAGATAATGAACACTTCAAGTGAAAATACTAAAATCACTACTGTCCCGCAAAGTTCCAGGTTCAAAACAAAAGAGTTAGGTAAAATTACAAGTTAAAGTTTAATGCTCAAATTAACAACTAAACATTCAGGACTCATAAGGATAATGTAATGGCAAAAACAGGTTAAATATATGGTTAACTGCAATAGCCTCTATTAACATGAATTAGCAAGTGCAAATTTATCTAAGTCAGCCCTGATAAATGAGAAAACCGGATAATGCTCAGTTAAAGCAAGATATATTATTACATATACAAAATATTATTAATAATGGCTGACATCAAAAACTCCACATGAATCACAAAAACCTCACCAGGCCCACGAATCAACTCCCCAGGCCACACAGTACAAGAAAAATGGTAACAACACTTATACTCAAATTATACAACAGCTAGATGGCTGGAGACTTCCTGAGCACTCACAAAAATCATAATACACTATCCAGGGGAGGACAGAGAGGTGAACAAAATAAGGAGTAGATCTAAGTGGCAATTAATGCAGAGACTGAGCTCATTATATAGGGGCCGGCAGAGCTTGATACAACTTGTAAGAAGGACGCGCAAATGAAGCACAGAGGACGAAGAGTTGACACTCCTGCTCTGAACAACAGAAAGAACGACTTACTCTACTATAAGGGGGAGAAGGGGGGAGTGAGGTAGAACACGCAAGCCTGGTCACTATGGAAGCCACGAGGCGAATCGTGATCAAACATGCAGCATACTGTACGTTAGAATTATACAAAGGATGATGAAATCATAGGCTATGTAACAATATATATATATATATATATATATATATATATATATATATATATATATATATATATATATATATATATATATATATATTTTTTATGCGAGGAAGAAGGAACCAAAGGCCATGAGCCCGCAGTAACAGTTCCGTCCAAGAGAAAAACAAAATACAATAGAGAGCCAGATTCAAGATCCGATCATTTTGAGATGCCTGGACACACTACGTTTGAAAGACTGGAGATCATAAGCAGCAGGAAATACAGACAGAGGGAGACAGTTCCAGAGCTGACCTGTTGCATAAATGAAAGACTGAGAGTAACGGTTAACTCTTGCATTAGAGAGTTGGACAGAAAAGGGATGAGAGTTTGCTGCCAGACGGGTGCTACGCGCCCGTCGTAGAGGTGGAGGAATGCAAGCAGACAGTTCAGAGGAGCATTGACCATTAAAGTAGCGATAGAAAAGAGATAAAGATGCAACAGTGCGGCGAAGAGACAGAGGTTGAAGGGAGTCAGTAAGAGGAGGAGAGTTAATGAGATGAAAAGCCTTTGACTCCACCCTATTGAGAAGAGCTGTATGTGGGGAGCCTCCCCACACATGAGAGTTGTACTCCACACAGGGGCGGATAAAACCCCTGTATAGAATCAACAATTGTGCAGGGGTAAAGAAAGAGCGCAGTCGGCTTAGCACGCCCAATCTCTTGGAAGCAGATATTACAAGAGATATAATATGATCTTTCCAAGATAAGTCCCGAGTAAATGAAACCCCAAGCATGTTGAAGGATGATGCAGGATTAAGCTGAACATTATCAAACATTAGTGGGTATACCTGTGGAAGACCTTGTCGGGTTGATAGGTGTAAGAACTGAGTCTTAGATGCATATTATTTTTTCCCCGGTCAGAGATACGAGCCAAGTCAGACATTAGGTGTGCCATAGCCTCATCCCTTGTTTCTTGAAGTAACTGTTGAGATGGGCGTTGTGGGAACCGAATGGAGAGGTGAAGGGTGGAGTCATCAGCGTATGAGTGGATAGGGTTAGATGTACAGCTTAGAAGATCATTGATGAATAAAAGGAAGAGAGTTGGTGATAGGACAGAGCCCTGAGGAACACCACTGTTGATAGATCTAGGAGAAGAACGATGGCCGTGTACAACAGCGGCTATAGAACGACCAGAAAGGAAGCTAGCGATGAAGGCACAGATAGAAGGATAGAAACCGTAGGAGGGCAGTTTGGAAATTAAAGATTTATGCCAGACTCGATCGAAAGCCTTTGAGATGTCAAGTGCAATGGCAAAGCTTTCGCCAAAGTCCCGAAAGGAGGATGACCAGGAGTCTGAAAGGTAGGTGAGAAGATCGCCAGTGGAGCGTCCCTGACGGAACCCATACTGACGATCGGAAAGAAGGTTGTGATAGGAAAGATGCCTTAAAATTTTTCTATTAAGAATTGACTCGAAAACTTTTGAAATACAGGACGTTAAAGCAATTGGACGATAGTTGGAGGGTTGGGAGTGGTCACCCTTCTTTGGGACTGACCGAATGAGAGCAAACTTCCAGCAAGAAGGAAAGGTACAAGTTGACAGACAAAGGCAAAATAGTTTGCCTAGGCAGGGTGTAAGCACAGAAGCACAGTTCTTGAGAACAACAGGAGGGACCCCATCAAGCCCATATGCCTTGTTAGTACTGAGGCCAGTGATGGCAGAAAATACATCTGCTGAAGAAATTTTAATGTCAGCCATGAGAAAGTCAGAGGGGGGAAGTGATGGAGGAACAGCACCGGAATCGTCTAAGGTGGAATTGGAGGAGAAAGTCTGTGCGAAGAGATCTGCTTTATCAGTAGAAGAAATAGCTACAGAACCATCAGAGTAGAAAAGAGGAGGGAAGGATGATGAGGTATATATATATATATATATATATATATATATATATATATATATATATATGTGTGTGTGTGTGTGTGTGTGTGTGTGTGTGTGTGTGTGTGTGTGTGTGTGTGTGTGTGTGTGTGTGTGTGTGTGTGTGTGTGTGTGTGTGTGTGTAACCTAAGCCAGGAAAGCCTGTAAAATTTACCTTCTCGTAAAATGATAGATTAGTGGCCAAACCAAGATGTATGCATATTGAGATCCTTCGATCCAATTCTTTAATGACTGAGAAATACGAAGATACTTCCAACGTAGATCATTTTAGCATGTGCAGAACTAAGAATGTCGGATAACTCTTGCATTACGGAACTGGACACAACCATGGTAAGTAAATAACCAGACGGACTACGTACCCTCCATAATGGGAGAGGGATATCGCCATAATGGGAGAGGGATATAACCAATATTCTGAAGGGCAGCGATTATGGTTTTGCAATAATTCTCTATCATATACACTGTTACTACAGGTATAAATTTTTTAATGAATAAGAATAGCCACATAATCATTTTTCTGTTTCCTAATTCAATTTATAACTACTGTATACTGTGGCATAAAGGAGGTGAAGTTGCTGCAACTCTCAGGTAGTGGTGCAAGGCCAAGACTAAGGCCAGTGTCACGACGGATCACGATCTGAGTTCGCTAAGCCAGCAGTGATTATTTCCTGTTCATGTCGACGTGAAGCCAGAATACTTAGCGTAAATTCATATTATTACAGCATCTTCCTCTGCCTGATAGACTGCCTTAAAACTCATTGGGGAAATTCGGTTAAATGTAAATCTGTTTTTCTGCCCGAGGACGGAGTGGTAACCAACTAGATGAGAGAGATAATAATAAGATAGAAGGGAAATTTTTCCTTTATGGTGGTAAACAAAATGGGCGTGCGTACCTAACAGGAAAAGGAACTTTTTATGAAAGGAAACACGTTGATAACTACATTAATCTCCTCTAATGGTACTGATAAGACGGAGCTGAGTTCCAGGAACTCTGATTTCGATATTTACCGTACTCACAAATCTCTTCGATATAAAATAATTAAAATCATTTGATCAGTTATGCATGGAGCAATAACACAGTATGACTCAAAAGTGAGGGTATGAATTAGTGCTGATAGAAGATACACTTACTTGAAATTAATAAAAACGAGACGAATGTTACATTCTTGGATTCCTGTTGTATAAATATTGCATTTATTTGTTAATATATCTTTCACAGTCAATGCCACACTGAATTATTGTTTTAACAAGTGAGGAAGTATGGCGCTGATTCACATTAACGCAGAATAGCACACACCTATGTCTCTCTCTCTCTCTCTCTCTCCCTCTCTCTCTCTCTCTCTCTCATATATATATATATATATATATATATATATATATATATATATATATAGATATAGATATATATATATATATATATGATCTAACTCACCTCACTGATACATAATAGGGGGAAAGAGAGAGAGAGAGAGAGAGAGAGACCTACCCATTCACACTAGTCGACGACACACCGTGTAATAAGCAGCGACAAGTTAGAGTCATACTACATCTCAGACTTTAATCTGGCAGTGTTCCGACGATCTACAACATACCTCCCCATCTCCCTACAAGTACTCTTCCTCGTAAGTACTTGTAGGGAGATGAGGAGGTCGGTTGCAGGTCGTCGGAGCACTGCCAGAATAAAGTCGTGAGATGTAGTATGGCTCGAACTTGTCGCTGCTTATTACACGGTGTGTCGTCGACTAGTATGAATAGGTAGGTCCTCTCTCTTTCCTTCTCACTTTCCCCCTTTTGTGTATCAGCGAGGTGAGTTAGAGCACTCTTGGGTTAAGGAGTTTATTGTACAGTAATATCGAACTGTGATTTACAGCGTAACGTAGCATGACGGCAAAGCTTCCTAGCTGACCCTCGTGTTATCCGGCCTTCTCTCCAACCCCTTCTGATCTGAAGGGAATCTCTCCGACGTTATATTCAGCTTGGAGAGAATGTGTGGTGTGATGTAATGTCTGGTAGATTTCCATTCAAATGGAATAACCCACTAGGGCTGGTTACTCCACGTGTCTGAATACGTCATGAAATTCTTGTCGTCAGGACTGAAAAAGAGATTGAGATACATCATGTGTTGAGAATTCTTGATGGTCTGGGACAACAAGATTGTGGATATTCATTCTGTGGACTGACATTCCTAGCATGAAGCTGTATAGGTCTCCAGCAGACACTACTTCCTGTACATTGCGTTATGAGATACATACTAGTGCCTATATAATGTTTTCAAATCGCTCGGACACGCGAAACTGGCGAACCAATGACAGCAACTTCTGTCACAACATATTAATGCATACTCTATACACATTACAGTCATCTTGTAAGATAATTATGTGAAATACATAATATTGTAAAAGTTACATAATTGTGGTAATGTAGCGAGTATAACTGTAGTCATTGTGAAAATATAACTGTAACAATAAAATTATATATATATATATATATATATATATATATATATATATATATATATATATATATATATATATATATATATATATATATATATATATATATATATATATATATTGCCAGACGCCTCAATCCCGTTTAGGGTGGCCACAAACAAATCGCCTCCAAGTCGCCCTGTCCCCCGCCATTTCACTGCCCTGCTCCCAACTCACACACCCCGCTCTCATATACCTCTCCACCTCATCCCTCCATCTCATCCTCGGCCTCCCCCTCCCTCTTCCCCCCTCCACCTCACTCACATACACTCTCTTCGTCAGTCTTTCACCCTCCATCCTCTCCACATGGCCAAACCACCTCAGTGTGTTCCTCATAACGCTTCCTATCACATCCACATCAACACCACAACGCTCCTTTATATCCGCATTCGTCAGCCTGTCTCTCAATGTGACTCCACAGGCTCCTCTTAAATAACTCATTTCCACTGCTCTCACTCTCGACTTGTGTCCTTCCAACAACGTCCAAGCCTCACTTCCGTACGTTAGAGTTCATATCACAATACTCTCATGTAGTAACTTTTTCACTTCCATGCTCACTTCCCTGTTTCTTATCACTACTTTCAAAGAACCAGCAACCTTTCTTCCCTGCTGTACCCTTTCAAGCACTTCACCCTCCAAACCTCCATCCTTACTCATCACACTACCCAAGTGCTTAAACGTACTCACATTTTCCAATTCCTCACCATCCAGCCTCGCTATACATTCACTGACTTCACCTCTCTCAAAGACCATCACTTTATTTTTCCCTACATTCACCTTTAGATTCCGTTTCTTACACACTCTCTCAAACTCATCCACCAAGCCTTGCAGCTCCCCTTCGTCTTCACTCAACAACACAGTATCCTCCGCAAACAACAGTACAGGGAGTTTCCAAACACTATCCTCTCTCACCAGGGCCACTCCAACATCCACTACCCTACCTTGTACCTCTTTTATTACCCCATCCATGTACAGATTGAACATCCATGGAGACATGACACATCCCTGTTTCAAACCAACTTTCAAAGAGAAAAATTCACTTAGTTCACCATCCACATAATAGCAATATTAAAATAATACAATGGCAAGTCTACTGTAGTCAATTACAGTATACAATATATATGAGAAGGACTTGCTATATACAGTATATTCATATATAAATGAGACATAACAGTATACTTAAAGTAAGCCTATATTATGTGAAACCCACATTTTGTTATTTTATATAAAATATATACATTCAGTATTTACAATATTTACTCACTTTGTCTCACTTGTACAGAACAGTTCCTAAACACTGATTCCAGGTTAGCAATCCTTGCTTGCATTCTGTGCATGGCCAAAAGTAATATAGCAAATACAGTATGATGGAGAAAATCACAAAGATAGGTGGGCTGTATACATATAATGGGCTGAACATAATACTTCTCAAGGTTGTATTGTCCGATTTATTAGTTGCATGGATTCATACCTGGGTGAAGTCAACGTAATATGTGCACTTATATTTAAGTTCATCCTAGGTAATGGCTGAAAGTAGCTGTGTGTGTGGTTGAGAATGGCATAATGGTTTTTTGTGGGCAAAGTGGATAGTGTAGGTGTCAGGACTGCGCAGTAATCTGGTGAGATGTATGAACCAGATGCTGATGGGCTGGGGGTGTGTCTGGGCAAGTCACAAAAATTGACGTATTTTGAGCGAAGTAGAAGAACTGTGAATGTCCAGTGTGTTGATGAAGGATGAGTTTAGCTGGAGCTAATGTGAAGCTGCCATGATGAGGGATGTCGTGATCTTTTATTATAGCAGTTTCGCAAGGGACTTTCTCAGCTGGCTGAAACGTGAAGATGTACGCAGGACAAAGATGAAATGCATGTAATGGTGTGCGACATTTGTGTTCAATTGTTGTTTTAATTGTGCAAGTGACAGCCTCCTGTTTCTTGGAGACTATGATGTCTTCTGTTGTGATGTTGATGGTGACCAATGAGTCATCTTTCTTGGAAGGAGAAGAGTAGGTTTTATAGACTGTGAACAAATCATCTGTTACGAATGTTACATGAACTACAATTGATGTTGTTGTGAGTGTTGCTTCCAAATATGGATAATAATTATAACAGCAGATTTCTTTCTTCAAACAAAGATTTCAAACCATGCTTATGTATACCTTGACTAATTATTTGACGGAGATTGTGAATGGGTAGTAGATTAATGGTGATCCTTCTGTTACCAGCATTAGCAATTCCTTTCATGTAAGACTGATAATGAGCTCTAGTATTGTCTAACTGTAGTATTATTACATCACTGTGCTCCATGATCACTGAGAGGTGTTGGAATAGTGTATTGTTTCCTTCTAGTGCACTTACTTTCTCCACAGTTCCTAGAGTTGATGCTTCTGCCTTCCTTAGGTTCTTTACAATCGTCAGCATTAAGGTGTTCTGAGAATCAGCCAACTTATGTTGATATGAGAGAATTTATGCAAGTTTGTTAAATTTATTATTTCCTCTAGATCATTTTCTGTAGCCAATCCAAAAATGTTGACTGTAATTGCTCCACCTAAGTCAAACAAGCCACGTCTGTTACGTGTATTTGTGATGTCGTTTCCTGCCCTAAGTGTGTTACTCCCAGCTGATGGGATGTCCTGGATCATGATGATCATTATGTACTTAGCCTGTTCTAGTTTCCAGTCTGTTAACCTAATTAATTCAGCTACTACCTGTGAGGGGTGATCATGTGATGAAGGGCGTTTTAATACCGCTTCCAGAGTTCTAAGTGGTCCTGATAACTTCTGTAACATTCTTGGTATGTCTTGCAGTATGTCCAAACTAACTTCGGTGCTTATTATGTCTTGCGCTATTGCTGTTAAGGCTGTTGGGGCGACCAGGCACCCTTGTCGGACTACATGCTGAGGAAGCAAGTGAGGTGATCCTCTTGATATCAATAAAAACATGATCCATGGAATTATTCGCCTCATCTTTACCTACCGAAAGAATAACTGTATTAGATATCTAATCCACTGTTGATAGCAAGTATTGCTAAGGGTGATAATAGTGATGATGAATACTACAGTTATCTCGGCCTGTTTAATCTTAATACCTATAAAAGGAGTCTAAATCGATTCCTAAGTCTTGTAAATGCCTTGTTATAGTGAAAGCTGTATTGGTTGCATCTATGTTTGTCTGTCTGGTTTGCGACCGCAGTTTATTCTGATATGTGTTAATTGCTTCCGGTTTATTTTCACCGTGTGTACTAGGCTTTTCGGTTGTGTCCGGTGTTTTATAGTTGCAAGTTAAATTTCTTGAGACCCTTTTTAAGTGATCAATATGTATTTCTTTTTCTTCGTCACTCGATAGTGACTTAATCACTACCTTATTTGGCTTTTCTCTTAATTACTCTGTATGGGCCCTCAAATTTCGGTGACAGTTTCCTGTCTCCAGTGTGAATGATGCCATAGGCAATATCACCTATGCTAACGTTTGATTCTTCTGCCTTCCTATTAAATGATTTTGCCATTTTCTCCTTGGACATCGTTCCTTACATTTCTGTGTATTTCTTGAGATTCACGTAAATGAAGTTTAGAATAATCATCATAATTATATACGGGAATTTGTTCACCTTCTAACGTCTCGTAAGGGAGACGTTTGTCTGACCCGTAAATGATGAAATAAGGCGTATCTCCCATGGATTTGTTAATTGCACAATTACTTGATGCTTCAACTCTGGGGATCCAATCAGCCCAGTTTGCATAATTTTCATTGAGAATGTGCCGTAGTACATTTATTATTTTTTTTATTCTGTCTTTTCACCAATCCACTGGAAGCTGGATGGTAGGCCAAGATATTAGCCTTCTTTATATTGTATTGTTTACATATTTCTTGCAAAATTTCAGAGCTAAATTCACCACCATTGTCACTTCTTAGCGCCTTCGGTGTTGTGAACCTGCAGATCACACTATGAATGAATACCCGCGCAACTGTTTCTGCTGTTTTATCCTTAACTGGAACCAAGATCATGTATCGTGAGAAATGGTCAGTTGACTGTGATTGGTAGTTAAGGGAAATTTAAGTAAATCAACGGCGACAATCTCCCATGATTGATTAGGTACAGGATTTTTCCCTATAGGTGCAGGTGATGACATATTACCTTTGTGTCTTGCACATGACTCACATTTATCTACGTGATGATGTATGTCTTTGCATAACACTGACCAATAATATGACATCCGGGCCTGCCTGATTGTCCTGTCTTCGCCAGGATGCCCTGCATGAGGACTGTCGTGTATTATCCTTAAAATGTGAGGTATCATTATACTAGGAATGACTAACTGCATAATATTTTTTCTATGATTCGGTTTCCTGGATTTACCCTCTATAAGGCATTGTTTACCATTGTGAATTGTTTAAGTGGTTCATGTAACTTGGGTAATGGTACATTATTGCCTGACTCCAGATGATATATTACTTTAAACCATACTGGGTCCTGTCTCTGTGCCTGTGAGATTTCTTGATTAGTAGGGATCGTTTCACCATTGTTGGAGAGTGATTCCCGTGGACTTATTGTAGCAATATTGGCTGACTGATTTTGCGATAAAGCATCTGCTGCCAAATTTACTTTACCTTTTATGTAGTGAATATTTACATTGTAATTCTTCTGGATTTTACATTTCCATCGTGCTCTCCTCCCAGAAAGGAGTATTTCTTGGAACATGCCCACGAGAGGCTTGTTGTCTGTGTATAGATGAATTTCATATCCATACACAAGGTCACGAAATTTCTGTAGAGCAAATATTACCACTAGGGCTTTTAAGTCTGTTGTACAGTAATTTTTCTCTGTTCCATTTATTTGACTACTGGCAAATGCAGTGGGTTGGTGTTTACCTCGTCTATCCTCTTGCATCAGTGAAGCACCTAAACCTTTCAGGGAAGCATCTGTGCAAATTATGAATGGTTTTGTGAAATTAAGATAGGCCAAGGAAGGTGCACATGTAAGTTTATCTTTTAATTCATTATATGATATTTTTTGTTCCTCTTCCCACTGAACACCCCTTGTTTTTTCGGTAGGTGAAGTTATGGTTCTGCTATGTGAAAGAATTGTTGCATAAACGCTTTGTAGTACCCGGCAAGCCCTAAAAAATCCCACCACTTGTATATATATATATATATATATATATATATATATATATATATATATATATATATATATATATATATATATATATATATATATATATATATATATATATATATATATATATATATATATATATATATATATATATATATATATATATATATATATATACTGTATATTTATACCAGTGCATGGCCACAAAAATTTGGGATACTACCTAATAGCCTTTCCATCCAAAAGTGTTTGCAGATACCATCATCTTCGTTTGCATACCGATACTGAGCCCATAATAATCATTTCAGACAAATAAGTAGAAAAAATTATTTTTGGAATATTGTCGAGTGTTGTGATTTCCGACAATTTCGGGCCATCACGTAGCCCATGACGACCAGTATAATATTTCTGTTTGGTGATTTTCTGACACTCCCCTGACTTTCCCGGATCCAGTGCAAAAAAGAATTAGGTTGGTATATATTACTGTTCTCGTGAAAGGAACGAACCCGATTTCCAACAATTTTGCACCGTAGAGTCACGCACAACCACCAAAATTTTTGGCTTGTGTTTTCCTGACACTTCCTGGACTTACCTCCAACCTAATGTAAAAAAAAAAAAAAAAAATACGTTGATATGTATCTCCATCTTCGTGGATGAAATGAGCAAACGCAAACACAAACATTTGCTCATGTCACGATTTCCGAAAACGTTGTGCCGTCGCGTCGCACGCAATAGTCATTTTGTTGTATCTTTTGACCTTTATTGGACTTACTGCGACCTAACGCAAAAAAGGAAAGTCGTCAGTACCTATTAATGTTCTCGTGAAAGAAACTAACAAATGCACAGACAGGTATACACATACACAGTTTGACTTCATATATATATATATATTGCCAGACGCCTCAATCCCGTTTGGGGTGGCCACAAACAAATCGCCTCCAAGTCGCCCTGTCCCCCGCCATTTCACTCCCCTGCTCCCAGCTCACACCCCCCTCTCTCATATACCTCTCCACCTCATCCCTCCATCTCATCCTCGGCCTCCCCCTCCCTCTTTCCCCCTCCACCTCACTCACATACACTCTCTTCGTCAGTCTTTCACCCTCCATCCTCTCCACATGGCCAAACCACCTCAGTGTGTTCCTCATAACGCTTCCTATCACATCCACATCAACACCACAACGCTCCTTTATATCCTCATTCGTCAGCCTGTCTCTCCATGTGACTCCACAGGCTCCTCTTAAATAACTCATTTCCACTGCTCTCACTCTTGACTTGTGTCCTTCCAACAACGTCCAAGCTTCACTTCCGTACGTTAGAGTTGGTATCACAATACTGTCATGTAGTATATATATATATATATATATATATATATATATATATATATATATATATATATATATATATATATATATATATATATATACACTAGTGTTTGCCCACAAATATTTGAGGGACGAACCTTTCCATCACAAAATGTTTCCAAATACATTGTCTCCATGCCATTATTGAGCCCACAATGACCAGTTTGACCAAACAGTCGAAAAACATATTCTCGCATATTTTTGTTTGTAGCAATTTCCGACAATGTTGCGCCGTCGCGTCCCGCGAGATCGCCGAAATTTTTGTTTGGTATTTTTCTTACACTCTCTGGACTTACCCCGACCTAATGCAAAAAGAATTCGATCAATGTCTATCACAGTTCTCGTGAAAGAAACAAGCAAATGCACAGACTGACAAAAACACAGCATTATTTAGATACACATACCATATACATAATTGTTTGTTTGTGTGGCTGCATAAGTAGGAGTCCGAGAACCTTACATAATTTTATCATATGCATTTATACGTATCCACATATATGATCTCAATGCATGTTCTGCATTTAGGTGTATATGAATAATATACATTAACAGATACATGTGAAATTCGATGAGGCAACTACCATCCACTCACTATGTAGCGCTGCCTTCGGATGACTCCTTACAAGCCAGATGGTTTCTTCCATCTCAAAAACCACTTACTACCCCTGACGATAACCATATCAGTAAATGACGCCTGATGGCATTTTATGGCCGTAACACCAAATGTGGCTTGAAAGCGTTTTCATCAAAGGAATGCTTGGGATTTATATATCATCGAATAGGCCTACCATTCTGAGTTGAACGAAGCTGGTCATCCTCGCCTTAAATGCAGGGGCTAAGGAGCTCAGCCTGGATCAGTTGATTGGGCTGGAAAGGAGCAAATCATGGATAGGCAGATAAATATACGTGCTTCACTGGGCACACACATTTGTATACATGCATGCATATGCAGTTATGCATGATGTGCAATTCCAATACAACCTAGTCGCTTGGATCCACTTTTTGTACCCTATATACAGTATATTTAGGCAAGCATGCATATGCAATTATTTAATATATTTATGTAAATAGTCAGTACACCATTATATATATATATATATATATATATATATATATATATATATATATATATATATATATATATATATATATATATATCATACGCAACGACGGTTTCCTCATGAAATTATCAGTAACAAGTATTACACAGCTAAATAAAGATTATGTAGTGATAAACTGTCTGATTATACTAGGGCTTGATTTGGACGCGTAAGAACTTTATTCCGAGTTATCCTTGGCCAGTTCGAACTAAACGTTGAGTTAATCTGCGAACAGAAGTTTAAGTGGAAAGAATTCATTTTATTGATGAAACCGCGATATCATCCAATAAAACTTAACTTCAAGAGCAAAAAAATTGGTATTTAGAGAGAGAGAGAGAGAGAGAGAGAAGAGAGAGAATACTTGTTAGCGAGCTAGTCTTTATTTCTACGTTATTGTCTCAGACTTTCGTATTTTTTTGTCCCTGGAATATCACTGACAGATTTCCTCTTCGAATGAGAGGGAGAGGAGGCAAACTAATTGTAAAAGACATTGTGACATGGAGGCAATTGGGTAGCGGCCACCCCTTCCAAAGTAAGGTGCCTGGTTATAGAAAGAAAAAAAAAAAAATGCAAGGCATATTGTACGACGTATAATTTTATCCTTCAGTTTTTTTCACATTCTTGTTTTTCCATTGAGGGTGTTGTTTTATACACTGCAGTGTGATCCGCTGCCTTTTCACGTAGCTTTCGGCTGTGTTCTCCTCCGCCTGTCGTTTACTCTCTATCTTGAAGTTGTGTCTGTGCTCAGTGCTCCCTCCGCCTCAGCTCCACTCATGTCATTTCCCAGGAGCCTGTTTCCTCCTCCTCGTCTGTCCTTTCTATCTATCCGTCTCATTTGTTGCTTCATTATCACTCTCCATTTAAATTTTCCATACTTCAGTGCTTCACAAAGAACTTAAAAATTCTCCTGTACCTTAATTAATCCTGAAAGGGCTGTCTGTGTACATTTCTTTTACCAGCCTCACGATTCAATGACCTACCGTCAAATAAATATACAGTACAATAGTAGTCTAACGATAACTTTAACAGAACACTAGACTTATTGCAGCCACGACAGGATTAATGGTACCAGTATGACCACTATCAGTTTCATAAAAGCGTCTGGCTTAAACCAAAATAAAACGCCAGTACTGATAGGCCGCAAAAGATTTATTTCATCCATCGTTCTTAGCCGCTGCTCTCGGCTTTTGCTTCCAGTGTCCATTATTCTTGTGGTTATCGTCTCCTGTTTCCTATTTCCCATGTCTGCTTGCCTCTCTCTCTCTCTCTCTCTCTATATATATATATATATATATATATATATATATATATATATATATATATATATATATATATATATATATAATGTCATGTAGTGACAGGAGAGGTAAAGAATTGTATGGGACTATTTTTATTTGTCTTGGAATATTAACAAGTCTCTCACACGGAACGAGTATAAGTCCCGGGTAGCTACCTCCCTGTCTCGCTATCTGTCTCTCTATCTCAAATTGCCAAGCCCTTCTCCCGTCACCTGTCTCCTCTGAGGCCTGTCTACTTCTCTCTTGCCTCTTCTGTGGCTAATCTCCGTCTGAGCTCTCTTTCCTAAATTCTGGTGTAGCAGGGGTGTGTCACGTGTGTTCCTCGTGGATAGACTAGGTCTTTGTTCACGAGAGGACTGCTGACAGCTAATTGCATCATCTCCTTACTGGCCGCTGTCGTCAGCTTTCCTCAGTGTAAGCATGTTTAGCATTGCTCGATTCTCGCAGACACAACACCTCTCATCATCTGACTCCCTGCCTCTATCTATCTATTTATCTATCTATCTATATAATATGTAGTTCTACATATATATATATATATATATATATATATATATATATTAAAGGGCAATAAAGGGCTCAATTTATTGTTGGTCCTTTAATGAGGCCCAAACCAAGCACCAGCGACCCCCATACCCATGTATTGTATATTCTAAATCAGGGTAACCCAAGCACGGTTTCACGGGAATCAAAATTCATCTCTGGGTCATTTGAGGTCACCGGTGAAGTGTTCGCCTTTTTGGTCCAGGCAATGCAGGGTACACCTGCAGCCCAGTGTTTGGAATGGAGACTCACTTGGCCTCCACTTAGGACATGGGCTATGTGAGGTTGACCTCCGAGGTCATTTGAGGTCACCGGTAACAGTAAACAAGTGCGCACAAATACTGTGCATTAGTCTCCAAAACTGAAATTTAAAGTTCTTAAAACACTTATAATCCCTCTTCAGAAGCAGAAGAGGTACAGTCAGGGACACATGAAACAGATACACGCCAGCCAGGAGCGAGGCGGTGTTGTGCTGTCCGCACATGGTAACACTGACGGGTTCAGAGCTTCACCAGGTATCGATGGGTCGCTGAGGCAAAACGAACGCTTTAGCGCTGCTATGTAGAGTTGTCGTTGCTCTGTATACAGTGTACTGCCTGAATATTACACGTATAAGATAAACATTATGGAGTTATGACAATAAAATTGCACACCACATAAGAGAGTCTGTTCTTATGAGTCAAGTTATTAAGTGTTACTTTCAACAAACCTCACGAACCATACAATATTTACTGAGTGGGCTGATTATTATTTACACAACGTTATTATTTATTGCTAATTATTCATTTTTAAAACATTATCTTTAGCTATCATATGAACCACAGAATTATTGTGACCGCCAACTCCCTGTATCTATATGCCAGCGATGTAAACAAAAACGAGATGTAATAGGGGGAGTATGTGGTTGATCAGGGTTGCCTAATCGGCGGGTAGAGATATGCCTTATTAGCTGTTTTACTGCTATGTGACCGTAGGATTACAGTTAATCCTACACTGATAGATTAAGTACTGACATATGGAACAAGTAACCTTTGACTAACATGATTTACAGTCTCTATCGTGTTCATTACCCGCCCTTCCCTCTTCCCGACAAACGCAGTAACTGCTCTCTATGAACAGGGCAATCAATGGTCTTTTGTAGCAAAGGGCCGGGTTAGTGGCCTTTTAGCATCCCTGTAAAGATGAACCGAGGTGATGCCTAACGTGCCATGCTACTGGACTGCGCACACAAACTTGACCAAGGATGGAAGCAAGACGCCAAGCAGAGAGAGAGAGGAAGATTGGTTTTTAGAGGCCGCATTATTGGTATGTGGGAAAGTGGCCTGTCCATAAGAGCCGTAGCCAACAACTTAGGGATTTCTACCGGAACAGTCGTCAGGTGGCTACACAGGTGAGTTTATATGATTATTACTGTTACATATCCATAAAAAATACCGCCAATACACATTATGAACATGCAGAATGAATGCAAATGTGCAGAATGGATGTGAACTTGTAGAATAAATGTGAATTCTATCGTCTTTCAGGGCGGAGGAGACCAATGATTATGGGAACCTGGCACGCGGACGACCACCGTGATGCACCAATGCAGCTCAGGACAGAGATACAGGTATTAAACATGCAGCCGAGGCCACTCCTCAGTCAACTGCTGTGACTATAAGGGACGCTCTGCACCTTCATGTCAGCGCGAGAACAGTCAGACGACGGATGCACAAAGAGGGCTTGCATCACAGAATTCCAGCAATTAAAGAGTTCCTGACGGACGCACACCGGGAAGGGCGACTACGTTTTGCAGTACGCCACTGCTGGAGGAGAAACAACACTCGGTAAGTAGAAATCACTGTTTTCTAACTAATAGGCAAGTTATTGTATTAATGCTGTGAGACATTATTATTAATACGTGTTAAGTAAATTCGATATCAGTAGTATGGGACATTATTAGTGATACATGCTTTCTCAGAAAATGACCATGATCAAAGCCTTTTCAAACATAATTTGCCTTATTTGTAACTGACATGAATAATGAACAATCAACATATGAAAATGGGCAACTTACACTTTTTAAAATAAAACTGCTATCTAATTACGGTTTGTTTCAACAGATACGATCGGCAAAATATCCTCCACGTAGCCAGGAGTGGGCATGTGACAGTGAATATATGGGGGTGGATAAGCATACACGGAATGGGCGACATGCACCGCACAGAGGGGAGGTTTAATGCTGAAAAGTATGTTGACATACTAAACAATTTCTTTTTGCCTTCCTTTACCGCCAGGAATCACCCTTTCCCTCCTGGTCCAGTATATTTTGTCCACGACCGGTGCCCTGTTCATCAGGTCGGTGTTGTGCAGCAGTGGTTTCAAGATCATCCACAGTTTCAGCTACTGCAATGGCCAAGTAAGGGGGCAGATTGTAACCCTATAGAAAATATATGGGCATCGATGGTAAATACGTTGGAGCCTCAGCAGGAGCGCAGACCCCAGGAACTAATGGATCATGCTCGTGAGGTGTAGGAGGAATTTCGGGGAAAGCCGGACCTAGTTAGAAGACACACCGAAAACATGAGAAAGCGACTGCAGGCTGTTATTGACAAGCTTGGTGGATGGACAGGGTACTGAATTAAGAGCACGTGTCTACCTCTGCATGCAAATATTCATGTATTTTAATTGTAACATAAGTGCAATTTATCTACTTGGACAAGTGTTTATTTTGGAAGCTAATTAATGAGATTAATTACTGGGTTAAAACAATAAAAAATGTCTTGGATAATATCATTCAGTGATAAATATTTATTAACCTAATGGCTGTCAGTTTTTTTTTCCCTCAGCTGAATATAATCGTCTGGCGTTTGTAAAGATAAAATATGAATGTGCGCTTGTGGTAGCGAAAGTGTTATTACCATAGAAAAAATATACCCACTAACTGCGTATGCTTGGTGCAGCATATCAAGTAATATTTATGGACTGACAGTATCTTACATTTAACTGTTTCCTAACAGATACCGATACTGAAATAGGAATATGATTAATGTATTATATTAAATTAGCGCAATTAATGCTAAATAAATTTAACTTGAATACAGCTAGTTTATATTCACAAAGATAAACATACTAACGTCTGGTATATGAACGAAACATTATTAATCTGACTCATATTGACATTTTTATTCATAAGTCTGTTCCTCTTGGCCGAAACAAATTCACAAGCGTTCGTTTTGCCTCAGCGACCCATCGATACCTGGTGAAGCTCTGAACCCGTCAGTGTTACCATGTGCGGACAGCACAACACCGCCTCGCTCCTGGCTGGCGTGTATCTGTTTCATGTGTCCCTGACTGTACATGGTCTTTCAGGAGTAGAAAGACTGAACTAGAACAAATAGGATTGGTGTGTTAACCTTTCTGGCCCGGGCAATGCCAGGTCCTCGTGCATATATATATATATATATATATATGTATATCTATATAAATATATATCTATATATATATATCTATCTATATATATATATATATATATATCTATCTATCTATCTATCTATCTATATATATATATATATATATATCTATATATATCTATATATATATATATTAGATTAGTAAGAGAGAATAAGAAGAGAGTGGATGAGGAATTTGGAATGAACTTGAGTGTAAAGTGGAGTGAATGTAAGAGAATGTTCTGGAAAGAGGTAAAAAAAAGTTATACAGAGTGCCAAAGAAGTCAGCTGCTGAGTGAAAGACAAAAATGGTATATTACTAGTGGAGAAGGTAGAAAAAGTGAGCAGATGGAGAGAACACTTTAAGGAATTATTCTACATGGAGAATGAAAGCAATGCAAGTATAAATGGCTGGGGAACGACTGGGAGAAGGAGTTATGTGAGAAGATAGGAAGAAATCAGTAGGATGGACGTCGTGGAATCAATGAAGTGTGTTAAAATGCGGAAAGCCCCAGGAACTGATGGAGTGTGTGGTGAAATGCTGAAGCATGGGGGAGAGATAGTAGTAGAATAGATGTGGAAGATGTGCAGATTGGCCTGGGAAGAAGGTAGAGTAACGGAGGATTGGAAGTCAGGGATAATTGTTCACTTGTACAAAGGATTTACTGACAGAGTTAGGGAAATAACAGAGGAATTAGTTGGAGAAGATCAGTGAGCTTTTAGGAAGGGAAGAGGTTGTGTTGATCAGATATTCATTCTTAGATCTTTAATGGAAAAAATACTAGAGAAGGGAAAGAAGTTGTATGCGGCCTTCATGGATTTGAAGAAAGCATATGACAGGGTGGATAGACAAGGGCTGTGGAAAGTATTAAGAATATATGGAGTACATGGGAAGTTTTTGAATGCCGTGAAGAGAATGTATGAGGGTGCTAAGGCTGCAGTGCATGTGGATAGTGAACTGAGTGAATTTTTATATTTGAGGGTTGGATTGAAACAAGGATGTGTCATGTCGCCATGGTTGTTCAGTCTGTATATGGATGGGGTTATAAAAGAGATACAAGGTAGGGCAGTGGATGCTGGAGCGGCCCTAGTGAGAGAGGGCAATGTTTGGAAACTACCTATACTGTTGTTTGCAGATGATACTGTGTTGTTAAGTGAAGACGAAGGGGAGCTGCAGGGTTTGGTGAATGATTTGGTAGAGTGTGTAAGAAATGGAATCTAAAGGTGAATGTAGGAAAGAGCTTGAATGTACAGTGAGGCTGGATGAGATGGAAATGGAAAATGTGAGTGCGTTTAAGTACTTGAGTAGTGTGATGAATAAGGATGAAAGTTTACAGGGTGATGTGCTTGAAAGGATGCAGCAGGGAAGAAAGGTTGCTGGTTCCTTGAAAGCAGTGATAAGAAACAGGGAAGTGAGCATGGAAGTGAAAAAGCTACTACTTGACAGTATTGTAATACCAACTCTAACGTATGGACGTAAAGCTTGGACCTAGTTGGAGGGACAGAAGTCAAGAGTGAGAGTAGTGGAAATGAGTTATTTGAGAGGAGCCTGTGGAGTCACATAGAGAGAGAGACTGAAAAAAAGGGGCAGAGAAGGAGCGTTGTGGTGTGGATGTGGATGTGATAGGAAGCATTAGGAGAAACACACTGAGGTGGTTTGGCCATGTGGAGAGAATGGAGAGCAAGAGGATGACAAGGAGAGAGTGTGTGAGTGAGGTGGAGGGAGGGAGAGGGAGGGGGAGGCCATGGATGAGATGGAGGGTTATGGAGTGGAGAGATAAACGAGAGAGGGGGGTGTGAGCTCGGAGCAGGGCAATGAAATGGCTGGGGACAGGACGACGTGGAGGAGATTTGTTTGTGGCCACCCCTTACGGAAATAAGGCGTCCGGCAATATATATATATATATATATATATATATATATATATATATATATATATATATATATATATATATATATTCACCGGTGTGTACACACACACACACACACACACACACACACTCACACCGCTCGCTGGTGCAGTGGTAACGCTCTCGCTTGCCAACTGGTGGACGGGAGTTCGCGCCTCGCTTAGGTTGTGAAAAGTTTCACTGACAAAGTGGGTGGTTACTGTCCCCCTTGAGCAAGGGGACGGGTGTGTGCGTGTGTGAAGGTCACAGCCTTGCCCTTAGATCGGACTATATGAGCTCTCAGCTCCCTTCCGGGAGGGTAAAAGCTGACGATCACGACCATCAAAGTGATCCTGACCGACCCGATGAATTACACAAATATACATACAGTATAATACATACATACTTACATACATACTCGTACATACATACATACATACAGTACATACATAGATACATAGATAATAACTTTAACAAGTCATCTTCCATTCCCCCACTAAAATCTTCAGATGGCAATATTACAAATGACCCACGTGGGAAAGCAGATATCTTTGCTAGTACCTTTGCAAGAAACTCTACCATAGATGATACCAGCAAGAATGTCTCAGTACTGGAACTTGATTCTCCCGAAATTGCCCCACTTAAAATACGGACAAGATACGTAAAATCCATCCTAGACAATTTACCTACCAACAAAGCTAGAGGCCCAGATGGAATTCCGCCAACTGTTTTGAAAAAGTGTTCCCCTGAACTTGCCTCTGTCCTAGCTAAATTATTCAGACTATGCATACGTACTTCTTTATTCTCAAATTCATGGAAAGAAGCCAATATCCACCCAGTTCCGAAGAAAGGAAGTTCGTCTGACCCCTCCAATTACAGACCAATAGCTATCACATCTTCTCTTGGTAAGGTATTTGAAACTTTAATTAATAAGCATATTGTTAAACATCTTGAATCCAACAACTTAATTAATGATAGACAATACGGTTTTCGCCACGAAAGATCCACCATTGACATACTCAATCTTTTAACTCATACCATCCATCAATCAATTTATCTTTTTGGAGAAACTCAAGCAGTAGCTCTTGATATCTCTAAAGCTTTCGACAGAGTATGGCACCGTTCCCTGCTGTCCAAACTCCCTTGCTATGGACTAACGTCTTTTGTTCCTTTGATTTCTTCTTATCTTAGTGACAGGAAAATAAGAGTAAAAGTAGATGATGTATATTCGAATTTCCACTCAATTAACGCCGGCGTGCTGCAGGGATCAGTTCTGGCGCCAACCCTATTTCTGGTTCATATTAATGATCTCTTATCTGTCACTCACAATCCCATTCACTCATATGCAGATGACTCAACACTACATAGTTCATTCACACTCAGACATCCATTTACAAAGTCTAATATCTCTACCTCTCAGCCATCTCCATAAATCAAGATCTATCTACAATCAGTGAATGGGGACAAAACAACCTTGTCTCTTTTAATGCTAGTAAAACTAAATATATACAGTTTACTAATAGACAGATATTGCCAGATTCGTACATTACCTTCACTGCTACTAATATTCCCATCTCCAAAAGTATTGAAATTCTTGGTGTCTCACTTAACAGTGCCCTCAGCTGGACCTCTCATGTCAGATCACTTGCTAAAACTGCCTCAAAGAAACTTGGATTATTGTACAGAGTCCGTAACTTCTTCGCCAATGAGCAGTTAGCTATAATTTATAAGAGTCATGTGCGCTCTCAGCTTGAATATTGCTCACCCTTGTGGAATGGTTGTGGAGAGGTTGCATTAAGACAACTAGACAAAATTCAGAATAAAGCTGTTAGAATCATTAACAAGCCTGCCATTACATATAAACTACCTCCCCTGCAAGTAAGAAGGAATGTTGCCTCCCTTGCATTATTTTACAGATATTTTTTTGGCAAATGCTCAGACGAAGTTGCGTCCATGGTGCCACCTCTCCATGCCTTCCCTCGTGCTACACGGGCATCTGGTAGCGCTCATGACTGGAATGTCACTCACCCATATTGCAGAACTTCTGCCTATCAGAATTCTTTCATTCCCCGAACTGCATCTCTCTGGAACTCGCTTCTCCATAGTTGTTTTCCTCCAAATTTCAACCTACAACTGTTCAAGTCTAACTGTTACAGATATTTTATGAACAGAGGACACCAGTAATCTGGTGTATGGATTATTTTTTTTCTCCATTTGTTTTTCCTTCCTCCGTTCTGTTAGTAAAAAAAAAAAAAAAAAGAGAGATAGACAGATAGATATAGATAGATAGATAGGAATAGATGGGAGTGTAAATCAGGAAAGAGCTTAATTTCTTTAGTTCTCTAACGAGACTATACAGAGTCCATCCTCAGAGAGACTATAAAGGTTAGGAAATCTGAGATATTCATACACATGACATTGCTGAGACCTTTGTCCTGTCTATTGCTGATTTGCTGTTCTCTATTATGTTGGCCTGACCTGGTGGTTTTATCTTGAACTGACTCCACTGTTCCCCATGCTTAATTGCTCCTGAATTCCCTCTCATTTGGTGGGGTCAAAGTGGCACCTGCCGCAGTGACTGACTGCACATAAAACCATCTCTGTGCTTGGAAACTTATTTTGTACGTATCAACTCTTGCTCTAAAGGTTTTCTGAAGTTTTTATCTAACCTCTTCTATAAAATCGTAAAATCCGGCCTTTTTGGTAGATGTCGGCAGTGATCTGTATGAAGAACCAGGGAATATGAAGTGTTATGCCGACGCACATCTGAATTATGTTCTTTTCGCAAGACCTCTTATGGTCTCACCTGTATATACTTTGGGGCAACCATAACAAGGTATACTATAAATAACACTATCCTCATTAACGTTACTTTCACCTTTACCCTTTATTTGTTGGCTGATCTTTACTCCTGATGAAGGAGCTATTCTTGATCCCGCTTTCTGCAAATAATCATCCATTACGGAAGACTTGTCCAAGTTTGAGGCGGATATTTATCTCTCATTCTTTTTAGTCGCGTTCATAGTATAACCTCTGTTCCTCGTCCTTTTCCTATATGCTTAATTTTTGAGACTTACAAGTCAGCCTTCAGGGTAGCATAACTTTTTAAATTAATATAATGTACTTAAATTCTTCCTTTAAAAATTCTTTACTACATACTCGTACCCTAGAGAATTAAAGAACTTAAGCTCTTTCCTATTTTTCCCCTCACACCCATTCCTCTCCATTTGCTAAATGCAGCAAGTATAAGTGTTTATGTAACACACACACACACACACACACACACACACACACACACACACACACACACACACACACACACCGCTCGCTGGTGCAGTGGTAACGTTCCCGCTTGCCAACTGGTGGACGGGAGTTCGCGCCTCGCTCAGGTTGCGAAAAGTTTCACTAACGAAGTGGGTGGTTACTGTCCCCCTTGAGCAAGGGGACGGGTGTGTGCGTGTGTGAAGGTCACAGCCTTGCCCTTAGATCGGACTATATGAGCTCTCAGCTCCCTTCCGGGAGGGTAAAAGCTGACCATCACGACCATCAAGTGATCCTGTCCGACCCGGTGACTTACACACACACACACACACACACACACACTTCTGTTGCTTCCCCATCTTTAATTCTTTCTGTGGACAAACCTTCTTCTAAATGTTTACCCGTCACTCAGTCCTTTACTGTTCTCAGTTTCTTCCTACTACATAAGCTAGACTTAGCTGTTCCAATCTGATTATGGAGTGAACAGTCCAATTTGCTATCTACAGTCGAATTCATTTTCCAGGGGATATTCGTTTTTCAATTGCAGGTGTTATAACTTTCATCAGCCACTTGATTAACAGGAGATTGAAGGGGCTGCAAGGGGCCAAGCCTCGATTTTTAATTTCAGATTGTTTTCAGCATTTTCAGTTGTAATGTCCTTATTGCATTCTTTAAGGCTCCTTCTACACTTTTTTTTTTTCCTTTTTTGAAGGTGTATCGTTCATTCTGTTTTTCTTTTTCTTTTCAATACAGGCTTATTAACCTTCAACAACCCCCCCCCCCACACCGAAATGTCGCTATTATAATGTGTCCGACTCTGGGCATAGAATTGATAACCCGTTCCCTGAGGCCCATTAGTCCCATTATGTGGTTCGCTCCTTCACATGTCACCATTTTGAAGTTAATGCTCATGGACTATACTGAATTCCTTTGGATGCTTTTATGATATGTCGCTGACTCCTGTGAAAGAGGAAAAATCTGTCTATCTATCTATCTACTGCCAGACGCCCCTATCCCGCAAGGGGTGGCCACAATTCGCCTCTCTGTCGCTCTGTCCTCCGCCATTTCATTTCCCTCCTATCAGCACACACACCCTTCTCTCATATACCTCTCAACTCCATCCCTCCATCTCATTCTTGGCCTCCCCTTCCCTCTCCCCCCCACCATCTCACTCACATACACTCTCGTCGGCAGTCTCTCACCCTCCATCCTCTCCACATGGCCAAACCACCTCAATGTGTTTCTCCTAACGCTTTCTATCACATCCACGTCCACACTACAACGCTCCTTCACTTCCTCATTTGTCATTCTGTCTCTCCATGTGACTCCACAGGCTCCTCTCAAATAATTCATTTCCACTGCCCTCACTCTTGACTCATGTCCCTTCAACAACGTCCACGCTTCACTTCCATACGTTAGAGCTGGTATCACAGTACTGTCATGTAGTAACTTTTTCACTTCCATGCTCACTTCCCTGTTTCTTATCACTACTTTCAAGGGACCAGCGACCTTTCTTCACTGTTGCACCCTTTCAAGCACTTCAGCCTCTAAACTTCCATCCTTACTCATCACACTACCCAAGTACTTAAACGTACTCACATTTTCCATTTCCTCCTCACCCAACCTCACTGTTGTTGTTGTTTGGATATTCGTCTCAGCAGTGCTGAGACACGGGCAAACAGTGAGCCCGTCAGTGGTGCACATGTAGCGCACAAGCTGTATTTAACGAGGAGGGGGGTAGTCCCTAACTGTTTGTAGTAAAATTTTAAAAGGTGTTCTGGCCACAATGCCAGCAGCGTCAGTATAATCGTTGGCCGATTGGGCAAAGCCAGCTGCGTGACGGGATCTGAGATGAGCTGTGGCAGGGCAGTGAAGTATGTAATGGATGAGAGGCGTATCCGACCTCTCTAAGCAATGAGCACACGGATCTGTTGCCGCATTTTTAATCTGCTTATAACATGGGAATCCCATTCGTAATCTTCTAAGTCGCACTAAAAGATAGTTTGGCAGGCCTGGGGGAGGCACCAAAGGAGAGTATGATGTGGCTGTGACATACCAAGTCGCAGATGTGGAACCTTCAGCGACGCAAAGCTGGTGCTCCTCCCGAGACAGCCTACCTATTTTTGCAGTCAAAGTGCGATGGACATGTGATGGGCCGGGGAGAAGTGGGAACGTGATCTCTGGCAGAGAGCAGGCAGAGCGTGCAGCGACATCAGCTGTTTCGTTCCCAGTGATCCCCACATGTCCTGGGAGCCAATGAAGAGTGATAGTGGCTCCTCTCTGGACAAGGAGGGTTGCAAATGTATGGATGGCCGTTATGAGAGAGATATTGTCTTGCAGTGAGAATGAGCGCAACCTCTGCAGAGAAGAAAGGGAGTCTGTATGAACAACGATGCATTGGTAATGATGATGGTGAGCATGTCGCAACGCACCCGGAATTGCCGCGAGCTCTGCCTGAAATGCAGATACACCAGGGGAGAGGCGCCATGATTCAACTGTCCTTCCAAGGACGAAAGCGGACCCAGCAGAGCCATCAGGGTGGACCGACCCATCTGTAAAGTAAGTGGCCGAGCCCGGGGAGTGCAGAGCAGCCACCTGACTGAGACCCTCTTGTCGCAGGATGGCAGGGATAGAGGAGCGAGGTTTTGCCTCCGTTGGAGTAAGAATGTGGAATGGAGGTGGCCTCCATGGCGGTGGGTGTTGAAACCCAGGAAATGGGGAATCAGGGCCTTGGCAGAGACAAGGCGCGACTTCCAGGTTGTGGATAAGAGCCGCTGTGGTTCGGGCCCAGTCGCGTTGGGGGAGCGGCTCAGGTGGTCGTCGTAGTAGTCGTAGGAGCAGGGCAGAGACTGGCAGTTCTGGTCGGTGCTGCACTAACTGGTGAGTGATAAGCGTCACTCGTAGTGCTATTCGGTGCGCCAGCGACGGCAAACCACTCTCCATCCGTAAGTTAGTGATCCGGGTCCAACGTGGAGCACCCAGCATGATTCGTAGAGCATCATTCTGGATGACTTCCAGTGATCTGGAGATTGGCGGTGTGAGGCCAGACAAGCAGATTGCTCCGTAGTCCACAAGAGAGCGGATCGCGTGGATGTAAAAAGTGCGGAGGACTGCATATGATGCCCCCAGACTCCGTCGTGAAAGGTATCGGAGGGCAGCCATGCGAGTTAAGGCACGCTCCTTCAGATATCGGACGTGGCTGCCAAAGGTGAGGCCCCCGTCAAACCATACCCCCAGATACTGGTGCGAAGTGACCACGGTGAGCTGGTGGCCTCCGAGCAGCACCGGGAAGTCAGGAGGACGGAGGCCAAAGGGCAGACATTTAGTCTTCGTGAGATTTATTTTGAGCCCTAGCTCATTGCATTTTTCATGCAGGCAGGAGAGGGCAGAATAAGCCTGCGAAAAACAGTCCCTGCGTGTAAAAATGAGGGCTAGGTCGTCTGCATAGCACAGTAGTGTTATGCCAGGCCCATAGTCAATGGTTAAAAGCCCCTCCATCAAGATTTTAAACAAGAGCGGGCTTAAGACACTTCCCTGAGGGGTGCCATTGTCATGATGAGAAAAAGGGGAGAGATGCCCCTGAAATCTAACCCCCGCTGATCGAGCAGTGAAAAAATCCTTGATCCAGGATAGTAACCTGCCTCCCACACCCCTGGCTGCAAGAGCAGCCAAGATAACAGTTGGGTTCGCTAGTTCAAACGCCCTCTCAAGGTCGAGGAAGACGGCCATTCCCTTTCCTCCCCTCAGCTCCCCAAGGAATGATGCGAGGCAGTGGGTGGTACTCCTGCCAGGGTGAAAAGCATAAATCCTTGGGTGCAGTGGTCCCAGCCGCCAAGCAAGGCGGGCCCGCACAACCCTCTCAGCCGTCTTGGCAACACAGCTGAGGAGGGAGATGGGGCGCATGGCGGCGGGATCACGAGGTTTCGGAATCGGGTGGATAACAGCCGTCTTCCACGACCTCGGAAGACGCCCCTCAGACCACGATAGGTTGAGCAGGTCAAGTAGACGTGCTCTACCATAATCTCCGGCATTTGCTAAGACATAGTATGTGAGGCCGTCAAGCCCCGGTGCAGTGTCCTCTCTGCGCTGCAGCGCTTTATGGAGCTCCCCACTGGTGATCAGACAGTCAGCAGGGTCAGGCCTATCACATGCTGCCTGAATTGCTGCAGTGCGAGAGGCGGACAGCTGTTCCTGTAGGGCTCTGACAGACTGCGGGAGATTAGACGAGGCAGAGCGGTCGGCGAAGTGCTTAGCAAGACGGCTGGCCTCAGCGGCAGGGTCAGGATGAGATGGAGGACGGGGGGGACGTGGATCGGAGATGGACTTGATTCTTCTCCACATCTCACGGAGAGTGGAGTGAGAATCCAACGTCCGACACCATCCGATCCACGTCTCCTCCTTAAGGCGGCGTTTCTCTGAAGCAACATGGCGTGTCACTGCGACCAAGTACCGACGGTGCGGAGATGTACGGCACCGCCGGTACTGCCTGCAAGCCGCATTGAGTCTCCTGTTCAATTCCTTGACCCTGTCGCAGTAGATCCAGCCGTCTCGGTAGCACCTCGCCGAGCGTCGCTGCACGGGGATGGCAAGAGAGGCAGCTTGCGCAAAAATGCGTGCTACCTGATCTGCCTGACTATCGAGATCCGAGGCATGAGGGGATGTCTCGAAGGCCGTTGTGAGAGCACGAGCGAAGGCAGTCCAGTTCGCCCTGCGTAGGTCCCACTGTAGTGGTGGAGGTGGGGGTGGCGGGAGGGGAGCGAGAGGCAGGTTAACCCTGAGAGCGAAGTGGTCACTCGCAAGGTGTGGGTGGAGCGACCATGACGCCAGGCCTGACAGAGGGGTTGAGATAAAGGAGAGGTCGAGGCGACCTCCTCCAATATGGGTGGGCTCTGTCGTGTCGTTTAGGAGGGAGACACCACCCATCTCCTCCAGAAGTAAAGAAATGTGCCGTCCTGCTTCATTGGACTGAAGAGGCGATGACAGAAGGGCGTGGTGGGCATTGAAGTCGCCCCCAATGTACACGGCCCCCCTGGCAGCTTGGGAGAAAAGTTCCCCCAACTCCAGGGTGCTCCTCTGGCTTCGGTATACATTGTATACCGTCAGGGGCGACGTCGCCAGATGGAGAACCACGCCCTGAACCTCCACATCAGGTCCACAGAAAGGAGGGGACTCACAATCCGTGCACGCGATGTGGTCCCGGACCAGAACGGCACATCCCCGTGTAACGCCACGAATATACGGGAGGAGATGGGTGGTGTATCCCGAGAGATGGAAAGTGGAATTGCCTGGGAGCAGGGTCTCCTGCAGGAGAATGACATGAGGGCGGTCCCGTGCGGCCGCCTCCTGCAAAAGGGGAGCTTGCTCCGTGCTCCCAAGCAATTCCACTGGAGGAGCCTGAGAGAGCGGTCTACTGGCCGTCCGGCGACAGTTGCGGACGGTCGTTCTCCTGCAGCAGTGGTGAGGCCCTGTCCATCACTTTGGACCCTGATGGTGGTAGGGTGTGCCCCAAACGATGTCGATGACGAGGCAGCTGTGTGGCCGAAGGCAGAGCATTGGGAGGTCGTGAGCTGACTCTTTTGGACGGGCGAGCTGACCTCTGCGATTTGGGACGGGGTCGCCCTGCCGAACGAGCTGGGCGGCGAGGGGACAGAGGAGCACCTAGGCTCGCCATCTTCCTTGCGATCGCCTGGTCCACTAGGCGATTGGCTGCTTCGGCAAGGGGCTCTGTTGGGAGAGGGATGTCGAGGGTTAAGGCCACTGTTTTGGCTAGGGTCAGCGCCAGCTCTGTGGCAAAGGTCCTGAGCTCCTCCGTTGTGAAAGAGATCACCGGAGGAGCAGGAGCGGATGGTGGACTTGGCGTGGAGCCAGGCGCTGGTGGCGGAACAGTCAGTGGCTGTCTGGTCTCTGCAGTCGGAGATGGTATCGATACAGGCGGCTGTTGGTGGTGGACCTCGGCTGTGGTCTGGACCACAGTGAGCGCTGAGGGCAATGGAGGGAACTCTTGGTCGCTGAGAGGTGGTGGGCACTGAGTGAGAGGGCGGCGCTGTTGTCCCCAGATGAAAGTACCGGGGGGAGCTGGAGTGGCGCTGGTGGCCTGGTGTTCCTGTACAAAGGCAACCTGCCTCTCTCGACCCTGGTTCACTCGATGAACCCTCGCGGGGCAGCTGGGGTGCCAGGCGTGGTGTCGTCCGGAGCAGTTGGGGCACTTGGCTGCAACTGGTTGCTTCGCCTTGTACCGCTGGAGGCACTCGGCCGTGTCGTGGCCGCCACTGCACATGCCGCAGATGACGGGGTGGTTGCAGTTGGCACGGTGGTGCCCGTAGCGCTGGCAGCGGTAGCAACGGAGAGGCTCCGGGGTGAAGGGGCGAAGGTGATACGTTCCCCAGTTCCCTAGGTCGAGTGAAGGGATCAGAGGACCCCGCAGGGTGACAACGACCTGACGAGTCTCTTCCCGGGTCCGCGTTTTCTGGCAGCGGGTCGCCTCTTCGACCTGAGGGTGGTGAAGGAGTATCTCCATGGGCATTCTCAAGGGATAGCCCATGACCACTGCCTTCGTAGACTGTTGACCAGGTGTCAGCTCTACTAGCTTTACAGGGCAGGCCTCGTCCTGCAGGGCTGTTCGTAAGAGGTCGTAGGCTCCCTCGTCCTTCGGCACCAACACCGAGCTGCCGTCTCGACCTATCAGGTTGGAGCAGCGTAGCCCTGGCAGGTGACGCTCTAGTGCAGCCACGGCGTCGTAGCTCGTCGCATGGCCGTCCTGTACCGGCACACGGAAAGCTGGAAATGCAGAGCGGGGAGGCGGACGCACAGCTACTGACACGGAGGGACGAGCAGCAGAGGGATCCCTGAGGGGAGGCCCAGTGCGTACTGCCGGAGAAGGGCCGTTTCCCTGGCGAGCACGCCTCGATCCCTTGCGTATCACGGGGGTGAAACCCTCATCTTCCTGCAGAGCGGGATCAGCAGAGGGGGGGAGCTGAGTCGCAGCAGGAGCCTCCGAAGTGCCCTTGGTGGAAGAGAGAGATGATGGAGCAGGTGCAACCTCCTCCATAGCCTCATGTCGGCGGGCCGCCTTGGCAGAGCGGGTATAGTCACCACGCAAGCGAGGTGCCACTCTCGTGGATGTTGGTGTAGAGGGGTTAGCACACGCGGCCTCGTGAGCTGACGAGTGGGAGCTCGAGCCTGAGCAGTGACGCTCCCTCTTCGTGCCTGTGGCAGGGCACGGGATGGAGGGCCTCGACTGAGGAAGCGGGAGGCGGGAATGCCCCTGGGGCCTAGGGATGCTGGATCCCTTCATGCTCACCGGAGCAGGCCAAAAAACTTAGTCAAAAACACACACACACACACACACCTCACACACACAACCACTCAAAAAAGCACAAGCAAACAAAAAACAGCAAAAGTGGCCAGGTCCCTACAGTGACGGGCAACCTATGCTCCCCGCCCTCTAAAGGGCGATGGGAGGCCCCGCCACTGCCCCTTTCGGGTCTTCCCTAGTCTAACAGAGCCGCCCTCACCGCCTCCTATAACCAGGCCCTAAAGGCCCCCCTTCATGGAAGTGCCCTAACGGCACCCCTTCAGGGTTCGGCGTCGTACTACGGTGAGGTACACTAACGGCAGGCCAAAAAAAAAAAAAAAAAAAAAAAAACACACACACACACACACACACACACACACAGTCACCAACACACACACACTCCCACTCACACCCAGGCAATCTGAGACTAAGTCTCGGAAAAAACCTGGAAAACGACCAAAATTCTTCCTCAGTGCCAGAGACAAAGTCTAAAAGAGGCAAAAAAACGAGGAAAACAGGCGAAAATCGACAAGAGTGAATGAAACAGTGTTCACAGCTCGAGCGAAATCGGCCAGACCTCCTCACCCGACAGAGTCTGAGCTAGGAGTGTGTGAACCTCACTGTACATACTGTTATAATGTCTATCTATCTATCTATTGCCAGACGCCTCAATCTCGTTTGGGGTGGCCACAAACAAATCGCCTCCACGTCACCCTGTCCCCCGCCATTTCACTGCCCTGCTCCCAACTCACACCCCCCTCTCTCATATACCTCTCCACCCCATCCCTTCATCTCATCCTCGGCCTCCCCCTCCCTCTTCCCCCCTCCATCTCACTCACATACACTCTCTTCGTCAGTCTTTCACCCTCGATCCTCTCCACATGGCCAAACCACCTCAGTGTGTTCCTCATAACGCTTCCTATCACATCCACATCCACGCCACAACGCTCCTTTATATCCTCATTCGTCAGCCTGTCTCTCCATTGACTCCACAGGCTCCCCTTAAATAAGTCATTTCCACTGCTCTCACTCTTGGCTTGTGTACTTCCAACAACGTCCAAGCTTCACTTCCATACATTAGAGTTGGTATCACAATACTGTCATGTAGTAACTTTTTCACTTCCATGCTCACTTCCCTGTTTCTTATCACTGCTTTCAAGGAACCAGCAACCTTTCTTCCCTGCTGTACAGTTTCAAGCACTTCACCCTCCAAACCTCCATCCTTACTCATCACACTACCCAAGTACTTAAACGTACTCATATTTTCCAATTCCTCACCATCCAACCTCGCTGTACATTCACTGACTTCACCTCTCTCAAAGATCATCACTTTACTCTTCCCTACATTCACCTTTAGATTCCGTTTCTTACACACTCTCCCAAACTCATCCACCAAGCCTTGCAGCTCCCCTTCGTCTTCACTCAACAGCACAGTATCATCTGCAAACAACAGTACAGGGAGTTTCCAAACACTATCCTCTCTCACCAGGGCCACTCCAACATCCACTACCCTACCTTGTACCTCTTTTATTACCCCATCCATGTACAGATTGAACAACCATGGAGACATGACACATCCCTGTTTCAACCCAACCTTCAGAGAGAAAAATTCACTTAGTTCACCATCCACACGCACTGCAGCCTTCGCACCATCATACATACTCTTCACAGCATTCAACAACTTCCCATCTACTCCACATATTCTTTATACTATCCACAATCCTTGTCTATCCACCCTGTCATATGCTTTCTCCAAATCCATGAAAGCCGTATATAACTTCTTTCCCTTCTCTAGAAACTTTTCCACTAAAGATCTAAGAATGAATATCTGATCTACACAACTTCTTCCCTTCCTAAAGCCTCCCTGTTCTTCTCCAACTAATTCCTCTGTTCTTTCTCTAACTCTGTCAATAAGTATCCTACCATACACTTTTTCTATTATACTAAGAAGACAAATGCCCCTATGATTATCACCGACTTCTTTTTCCCCTTTTCCTTTGTAATTCTGTTATAATGTATATTGTAATTCATATCATTAAGCCGTTCTTTACCCCGGCATGGGACTGAACACACGTCATTAAGACAACAGATCAGTTTGCCATTTCCGAGCTGCGGGCGGGACGTCGAAAATATCGATACATTAATGGCGTTTAGACTAGAAAAAATTCTTATGAGAATAGCTTTGACATAATTTGAAGTACCTGCTGAACAACGTACAATATCGATGACAGTTCAGGTTTTTATAGTGCTGGAGAAGTTGCTTGTTATTTTCTTTATTTACGGCTAACTCCAAGTTGAACATAGCTCAGCAAGTGCTTGATATTAGATTAAAGTTGTTTTCACACGATATTTCTCTGTTTTGAACGGAATTTATGCTGATATTATGAGAATTATTAATGTCGAGATTTTCAACTTCCATGTACCCCAAAACTCACGAATGAGCTAATTATTACTTGGCCACGATGGATTCCTTGTTACTTCTCTGCTCATCTCCACAGCCTTATGTCTTCTTCTTTGTGTATCACTTTGTTTAATACTTTTTTGTCTTCTCACATTTCTTTCAAATTAAGATCCAGTGGTTTTCCCTACACCACATTTGCCTGGCACAGATTTTGGTACTTAAGTTTATTTCCTCCGTTAAGTGGCAGAATAAAACAATACTACGGCTCTACATCCTTTTCATAACACATATTGGCAGCTATCGTCATATTACGGTATTCATATCTTGTCATATTTCAGGTAGGGATGACAGTCTTTGGCTAAGTTGGACAGAATACATTTTTAAAAATACTGTCTGACTGTTTCCATATTTCTGTGTTGTCAATTTTCTGCTTCAAATTGCGGTCTTTCTGTTCCCCAAGTCACGTTCTACGTGCCACGTGCTCCCCTTTCCTCCCATGTTATATCTTTTTGTCCATCCCTCGTCTCCCTTTTGTCGGCCAACTTCATACCACTGCGTTCGCCATACTTTTTACCTCCTCTATTTCCTGTTTCACTCTTTTCCATCTTTAGTTTTAAGTGCTTTTAACGCTTTTTTTTTTTTTTTTTTTTTTTTTTTTTTTTATAGCATATGTCATGCAAATTCACTTCTTGCAACTTCCATATAGCCAATAGCATACCAGACTTTTTCCACCTCTTTATCCCCGTATTTCTACCTTCCTTTACTGTTGCTTATCTCTAGTTTTTCTCTATTCCACCGTTTCATTGATTATTGTCCATTCTGATTCTGTTCCTGTACCATCCACACACATATGGTACACCTGGTTTTCTCCGTCACTTGCATTTCTTTTCTTCTGCACCTCAAGAAATATATGAAAACAAATGATGTCTTTGCATAACTCTCCATACCTTGTCACGCTACATTTCACGACACCACCGCAGGAGAAAGAGTGGACAAAGCATCCCCTTAGAGGGTTTATATCTGGATCGAACTCACAGTGTCATCTGTTGGATTCCTAATCGTTACGTGTACTAACTCTCTCTAAAATTGTTTCTCGAGGTTCGGAGTTCTCTTACATATGTACATAGGCCTACATAGGTTACATATATATACTGTACATACATACGCTCATTATATATATATATATATATATATATATATATATATATATATATATATATATATATATATACAGTACATGCATATACATACACAAAATCAAAGTCAACAGTACAGCTGTGATAGTAAATGGCTTCTAGTAGCTGAAAATAGGTAACTTACGGAGAGAGAGAGAGAGAGAGAGAGAGAGAGAGAGAAGCGAGGGGAGTCGAGAGGGCGCTGAAGTGGCAGCACTCCATTACGGTCTACAAAACTCGAAGGGGCACACACACACACACACACACACACACACACAAAACCATCATCCGTTTTCCTTCCCCTTTCCCCTTCACTTGCCTCCCCGTCCTTCACTGAACTATTATATTTCTCAGTTTCTTTATTGCCTCAACATTTTATTCTAACAATTCCTAACCTCTTGAAATCTCTGACGTAATTTAATCTTTTATTACCTCTCTTATTGAGCTCAGTAGACTTTTTTTTTTTTTTTTTTAAACAGGACTATACTGATTTTACTCTAACTTGGTCTAAAATTGTCATCTCCTCGTCATGAGCGCTGAGTTGTAACAATAGATTAACCATAGATAATTACGTTAGTCACGAGGAAGTGCTATGACAAACTTGTATAGCCGTAGTATTTATTTTCTTCTCCTACCATTGAGCTACATGAAATACAGAGCAGAAAGACGAAAATCTGGACCAAGATGAGGTAAAAATAAAAATTAAAAAAAGCAAAATTAAATATAGCATTCCTTCGTCACCTCACTTGTAGTTCCTCTCCTAAACTGAATAAAAATCGTCAAGCAGCACCAAGAATGTTATAAATGTCACGTCCTTTGACTTATATTACGAGGGCGATAGCCAACTTCACAAACCATAAATAGAACGCTGACTGTTGTTAGATTTGCCAAACTTGCGTTTTATATTACATAGTGCAGCCTCACGCGATATGGAGAAACCTGGCTCGTTCTACTGTATCTTTGAAGACATTCCCCCCCCTTCAAGTCGTCGTTGTTAGTGGTTATCTACCTTAGTAACCCTTGTGTAGACGACAGGTACAAATTTTTCTTCTTTTACTTCTGCCTTCTTCATTTTCTATCTTTCTTCTTGCTCTTCTTCTTTTGCTACTAGCACTACTACAACTACTAATCAGGGAAAAGTATCATCAGATGCTTCAGAATAATTATCACCAAAAATGGGTAGTTTGCATTCCTCTTAACTTTATATATGAAACTACAACCGTTTCCTTCTTGCCTGCACCAACCCTTTTAAACTGACATGTTACGTCCAGAGAAAATTATGTGCTGTTATTAACACTGAAAGTGTGAAAATGTGGAGAAGACTTTAGATTTTGCCGATATTTTCTGGAGCATGTATTAATGATGGCTAATGTTCGTCCTTTCTATACTTTTTTTTTTTAAATGCAAGAAAGAAGGAACCAAAGGCCAGGGGCCTGCGTTCCTTCCAAGAAAGAAAACAATACAAAAGAGAGCCAAATTCATGATCCGTTCATTTCGAGATGGCTGGACACACTGCGTTTGAAAGACCTCAGATCATAGGAAATAGGAAATACAGGCAGCGGGAGACAGTGCCAGAGATGACCTGTTACATGCATGAAGGACTGGGAATAACGGTTAACTCTTGCATTAGTGAGCTGGACAGAAAAGGGATGAGAGTTTGTTGCTAGATGGGTGCTACGCGCCCATCGTAGAGGTGGAGAGATGCAAGCAGACAGTTCAGAGGAGCAGCGACCATTGAAGTAGCCATAGAAAGGAGATAAAGATGCAACAGTGCGGCGAAGAGACAGAGGTTGAAGGGAGCCAGTAAGAGAAGGAGAGATGATGAGACGAAAGGCCTTTAACTCCACCCTATTGAGAAGAGCTGTATGTGGGGAGCCTCCCCACACATGTGAGTTGTACTCAAAACAGGGGTGAATAAAGCCCGTGTATAAAGTCAAGAACTGTGCAAGGATAAAGAAGGTACAGAGTCGGCTTAGCGCACCTAATCTCTTAGTATCAGATTTTACAAGAGATGCAATATGATCTTTCCAAAATAAGTACCTAGTGAATGAAACCCCAATCATGTTCAAGGATGATACAGGATTGAGCTGGATATTATTAAACATTAGTGGTTACTCCTGTGGAAGACTGTCAGGTTGATAGGTGTAAGAACTGAGTTTTTGATGCATTGAAAACAAGGTTATTTTTACCCCAGTCAGAGATACGAGCCAAGTCAGACATTAGGTTTGCCATAGCCTCATCCTTTGTCTGTTGAAGCAACTGCCGATATGGACGATGCAGGAACCGAATGGAAGGGTGGAGGGTGGAATCACCAGTGTACGAGTGGATAGGGCTAGACGTACAGCTTAGAAGGTCACTGTGTTCGGAGTCCATATTATAATTACAAATCATAATAGATAAATGGATAAATAGATAGATAGAGAGACAGATAGAAGCAGGAAGTCAGATGATGAGAAGATATCTCATAATAACTTGGTAGTAACTTGTAGAGAAGTTATATATTATTAGACTTGTGGACAAGCGGTTGTTATACGTGAGTAGCTTGTAAGTAGATAATCTTCGTTCCCTTTTTGTCGTACAACGACAGGAGAGGTAAAGAATAGTATGGGACTATTTTTATTTGTCTTGGAAATATTAACAAAGTCTCTCACACACGAGTGAAGTTAAGTAGAGTCCCGCGAGCTACCTCCTGTCTCTCTCTCTCTCTCTCTCGCCCATGTTGCTAGGCTCGTTCTCCCTACTACCTGCCGGTTCTGTGGACTGTCTCCTTCTGCGCTCTGCTTCCTAAATTCTGGTGTAGCAGGGGTCGTGTCACGTGTGTTACACTGTGATTGGAAAGTTCTAGAAACCTGTGTGTGAGTATGTGTGTATGTGTGTGTGTGGTCACGAGGCACTGTCGCGTGGGTATAAAGCATTCCTTGAGTTAAGAGTGTGTAAGCATGTTTAGCATTGCTCGATTCTCGCAGACACAGTACCTTCTCATCATCTGACTTCCTGCTTCTATCTGTCTCTCTGTCTATCTATCTATTTATCTATTATGATTTGTAATTATAATATGGACTCCTAACATATGCTCGGCCACGCCGCTGGAGGTCCTCCAACAGCAATCATCATTGACATATGCTAATCTAGTAGTACATAATATTGATTATAATAATGTATACATATAATATTCATAGTAAATTGCAATGATCTAGTAATATTACATTTTAACCAAGTTGTATACATATTTGAATAAATGGCATGGTTGTTTTATGACATTTGGTAAGATGTGTATGTATAACAGACATACGCAAATAATTGTGCAATGGTAATACTGCTAGGTTATTACATTACATATTGAGTTACCGGTATGCCTTTAGTAATGTCTAATATTTCACCTAACTTTTAGATGATTCTGGTAATACAGAATTGTTGTATAATTGTATGACTTATAATACTGTAGTAACATTGTGATAATACATAATTGTAACATTGTGATTTGTTACATAATTATATTGTAATTGTTACATTGTAGTAACATTGTAGTAATACATAATTGTAACATTTTATGAATTATTACATAATATTGTGGTAATGCATAATTGTGTTGGCCTTATAATTGTAGTACATTTTGTTAATGCAACTGTTACATAATTGTGTTGGCCTTATAATTGTAGTTAAAGTAACATAAAAGTTACATCTTGTTAATGCAACTGTTACATAATTGTTACATATTGTTTGTAGTTACATAATTGTAGTTAAAGTTACATAAAAGTTACATCTTGTTAATGCAACTGTTACATAATTGTTACATATTGTTTGTAGTTACATAATTGTAGTTAAAGTTACATAAAAGTTACATCTTGTTAATGCAACTGTTACATAATTGTTACATATTGTTTGTGGTTACATAATTGTAGTTAAAGTTACATAAAAGTTACATCTTGTTAATGCAACTGTTACATAATTGTTACCTATTGTTTGTAGTTACATAATTGTAGTTTAAGTTACATAAAAGTTACATCTTGTTAATGCAACTGTTACATAGTTGTTACATATTGTTTGTAGTTACATAATTGTAGCAAGTGTAACATAATGCAATCGTTTGTCGTTACATAATTGTTACATATCATTTGTAGTTACATAATTGTAATAATTGCAGTCCTGACATTGAATCCGGTCATGCTGCGGTCGATGATATGATGTGCCATACCACTAGCTTGTGGAGACAACAATTTGCTTTTTGTTTCACTTATAGAAGGAGTTTATGTGATAATGTGCCATGTGACCGGCTCGTGGAGACAACAATTTGCTTTTTATTTCACTTATAGAAGGAGTTTATGTGGTATTTTGGCATTTGTAGTAAAACTTACGCTTATTTTCATTTGTTTGTTATGTGATCTTACTCTATTTCTTTTTCCCTTTTTTTTTTTTTTTTGGATGTATTGATTTTCTATAGTTTGTTTGTCTTCGTTTGTCTACGCTTTTTCTGTGTTGTTCATGGTTGCATAATTGATGGTTAAATCCCATGGGACCCTTTTTTAAGGTTTAGTTTATATTGCACAGATATTACTGAAAATGATAATATATAGCCCCATATTTTGTTATATTATATAATAAAATATATACACTATATACAGTATTAACTATATACACTGACTTGTTGTTCACTTGTACCTATCATGGGCAATATATGTGTCAGCACTGTGTGGAAATCTTTGTCTTCACGACTGTGTGGAAGATGTTCATTCTTGCTAACGTCATTTGTGTTGGCCTTTTTTTTTTCTTTTCTTTTCTGGTTTTCCTTGTAACTTAATTTATCTGTTTCCACAAGGTAGCTTTAATTAATAAATGTTTAATACAGTTCTTTTAATCACTCACTGAGTAACTGTGATGGTATATTTTCTTTATCACTTTGTAGATGTAATAATGTATAGCTGTATGTATGAAACACGTATTTTATGTAGGTATAAATGGTAACACCCGTTGGTAGTAAATAAATGCTATAATAAATGAATGAATATATACAGTGTAGAATATTTATTGTTGGTGCAAGTATTTAATGATTGAATTATGAAGAGAATTGAAGTAGGTAAATGTACTTAAGTTGTAACTATACAGCACGTTTTATATGTTTGTGCAGAAGTTTTTTGTCTATCACTGTATATTGTATAAATGAAGCAACTCATTAATTTTTACCGTGGTGGAAATGGTGTGAGTGGTGTTGCACGTGGTGATAGCGTTGTTTTTCACGGGTTGATTGGCGTGTTGTGGGGTGTCAGACACACGGCTTGGCGTCGTCTCAGCACACGTATGGTGACGTCGACTTCCCACACTGGTAGCTGTAATGTGTAAATGAGTAGTGATGAGTAACCTGAGTGAAGATGAGTAAGTAAGATGAGTTGTGACTATGGACTTGGTATTTGCTTCGTCGTCTTGACCTCTTCACTCCTGCGTCAGCGGTGGAGGTTGGGGGGCGGTAGGAGAGAAAGGAGGGTGAGGTCTGGTGGTTGTGAGTTGTGAGTCGTATCTCATTCTTCGTTTGTTTGTTGTTTTGTTTTTCTTTCTCGATGTTTTCTCGGTCCTTTTCTCTTGTGATTTACTTGTTGTGGGATGAAGACTGCCTCTACTTGTAGGAGTGTGTATAAGATTATACAGACGACTCGTGGAGTTGTTACTTGTAGTTGATTGTAGATGGTTGTAGTTCGTTGGTTCGTCGTAGAAATTGCAAGATTGTTTGTATCAATATATGGTTAAACTACTTGCAAGGCGTCCTGTGACCTCTTCACCTCTACATCAGTGTGATGATCGGGGAGACGGAGTGGGGGTTGGAGAGAATACTGTCAGGAGCTGGTTTTGAGTTGTTGGTTGTAAGAGGTTTAGTTTTGTTTTCAATCTTGATATTTTGTAGGAATTCACTGTAGATTCGTAGACGAGGTTCTTACGTTCGCTGCCGCCATAGCTCATAAAAACTTTGTAGTAACTTGTAGAGAACTTATATATTATTAGACTTGTGGACGAGCGGTTGTTATACGTGAGTAGCTTGTAATGAGATAATCTTCGTTCCCTTTTTGTCGTACAATGACAGGAGAGGTAAAGAATGTATGGGACTATTTTTATTTGTCTTGGAAATATTAACAAAGTCTCTCACACACGAGTGAAATTAAGTAGAGTCCCGCGAGCTACCTCCTGTCTCGCTCTCTCTCTCTCTTTCTCTCTTTCTCTCTCTCTCCCTCTCGCCCATGTTGCTAGGCTCGTTCTTCCTACTACCTGCCGGTTCTGTGGCCTGTCTCCTTCTGCGCTCTGCTTCCTAAATTCTGGTGTAGCAGGGGTCGTGTCACGTGTGTTACACTGTGGTTGGAAAGTTCTAGAAACCTGTGTGTATGTGTGTGTGTCTGTGTATGGTCACGAGGCACTGTCGTGTGCCTATAAAGCATTCCTTGAGTTAAGAGTGTGCAAGCATGTTTAGCACTGCTCTATTCTCGCAGACACAATACCTTCTCATCATCTGACTTCCTGCTTCTATCTGTCTCTCTATCTATCTATTTATCTATTATGATTTGTAATTATAATACGGACTCCTAACAACTGATGAATAGAAGGAAGAGAGTCGGTGATACGACAGAGTCTGAGGAACACCACTGTTGATAGATCTACGGACTCCTAACAACTGATGAATAGAAGGAAGAGAGTCGGTGATACGACAGAGCCTGAGGAACACCACTGTTGATAGATCTAGGAGAAGAACGATGGCCGTCTACAACAGCGGCTATAGAACGATCAGAAAGGAAGCTATTGACGAAGGCACATATAGAAGGATAGAAACCATAAGAGGGCAGTTGGAAAATTAAAGATTTATGCCAGACTTGATCGAAAGCCTTTGAGATGTCAAGTGCAACGGCAAAGCTTTCACCAAAGTCCCGAAAGGAGGATGACCAGGAGTCTGAAACGTAGGTGAGAAGATCGCCAGTGGAGAGTCCCTGACGGAACCCATACTGATGATCAGAAAGAAGCTTGTGATAGGAAAGATGCTTTAAATTTTTCTATTAAGAATTGACTCGAAAACTTTTGAGACACAGGACGTTAAAGCAATCGGACGATAGTTAAAGGGTTGGGAATTGTCACCTTTCCTTGGGACTGGCTTAATGAGAGGAAACATCCAGCAAGAAGGAAAGATACAAGGTGAAAGACAAATGCAAAAGAGTTTACCTAGGCAGGGTGCATGCACAGAAGTACAGTTCTTGAGGACAACAGGAGGGACTCCATCAGGCCCAAATGCCTTGTTAGTATTAAGGCCCGTGATAGCAGAAAATACATCAGCTGAAGAAATTTTAATATCAGCCATGAGGAAGTCAGAGGGGGGAAGTGATGGAGGAACACCACCGGAATCATCTAAGGTGGAATTGAAGGAGAAAGTCTGAGCGAAGAGATCTGATTTATCAGTAGGAGAAATAGCTACAGAGCCATCAGAATAGAAAAGAGGAGGGAAGGATGATGAGGTGAAGTTGTTAGAAACGTTTTTGGCAAGGTGCCAGAAGGAGCGGGAAGAATTAAAGTTGGAGAGTTGAGAGCATTTACAGTAGTGCGGATGAAATTACTTTTAGCAAAGTGAAGAACAGACTTAGCACGATTCCGGGCAGAAATATAAGCAAGATGTGATTCAGGGGTGGGTTGGTTCTGGTACCTTTTATAGGTCCTCTCCTTGTTGCGAACAGCATTAGAAGAAGAGTGATTAAACCAAGGCTTTCTTGCATTAGTCAAAGGATATGAGAAGGGAATGTATGCTTCCAAGCCCGAGAGAATAACCTCCATAATGCGCAGTGCACACCCAGATGGCTCCCGGCCATGGAGGCAATAATCATTCCATGGAAAATCAGAGAAGTACTGCCAGAGGACCTCCCAATCCGCAGCTCCAAAGTGCCACAGTCGACGTTACTTTGGAGGGTCCACAGGCTGTACCAGACCAATAGGACAGGTCAAGGTAATTAGGTTGTGATCGGAGAAGCCCAACGGAGAGGAAAGATTAACAGTGTAAGCAGAAGGATTAGTTGTAAGAAAGAGGTCAAGTATGTTGAAGCTCTCTCCAAGGCGGTCAGGGATACGGGTAGGGTGCTGTACAAGCTGCTCTAGGTCATTAAGGACAGAAAAGATGTAGGCTTGTTCACCATGTGGATCAGTGAAAGGAGAGGAGAGCCAAAGGTGGTGGTGAACATTGAAATCTAGAATGGAGATTTCAGAGAAAGGAAAAATAGATAGAATGTGTTCCATCGTAGAAGTAAGATAGTCGAAGAATTTTTCATAGTCAGTAGAATTAGGAGATAAGTAAACAGCACAGATATATTTAGTCAGAGAATGACAAGATAGCCGAAGCCAGAGAGTAGAGAATTCAGAAGAATCAAGTTCAGGAAAACGAGAGCAAGATAAATCGTTGTACACATATACACAACAACCACCTTTGGCTTTGAAATTAGTATAGAGAAAGTAGGAGGAAACAGAAAAGGGTTTGCTGTCTGTTGCCTCAGACAGCTGAGTCTCAGACAGGAAGAGAAGGTGAGGTTTAGAGGAGGAGAGGTGATGTTCAACAGAGAGAAAGTTAGAGGACAGGCCACGAAAGTTGCAAAAATGAAGAAAAAGTGAGTCAGACAGTGGTTCCATGCAGCTCATAGATTCGTCACTTGGAAAAGGGCGGATGGTGGGGGAGTTTTTGGTCTTCCCCCCTGGGGACTCCAAGGCCAGATTTAATTGTGCCGTTTTTCTTTTTTAATTTTGTAAAGGAAGTGTAGTGTGTACTGTGCATGTAGTTTGGAGTTGACAGTTAGAGGAACTTGTATTGGAGAGCACTCTGGCCTACTCTCTTTGTTACTGAGACACAGAAAAAGTTCAGCAAAGGGGGATGGTCAGGAAGTAATCCCGAGGCTGATGAAACGGGAGCTCTAGCCCTCCCTGTCATCAGCTTTCCATCCACCTTGGGAGTACTGCCTTGCTCAACTGATGCTACAGTCTACTCCACTCTGTAATGTGGATTGTACGTTGATCGCATATCAGAATTAACGCTCTTATACCAGTACTGAGAGTTCTATAATCGTGAATGGTTTAATGATGTCAGCATTAGCACTCTCATACCAATACCTAGAGCTTTTTAATCATTAGTGGATTTATATTATCTTCCATGGCACTCATACCAGCACACAGAGGTCTTCAAGCACGAATTGATTAACAGATACTGGTATTTACACACTCATCCCATTGTTTAGAGTTCTTTGATGGTCAGTGGGGTAATAATATCAATATAACCTCTCTCAATCTCTTCAACTCACTCTTGCCTTAAGAAAATCGACTGGTGTTTGCTGGAAGAGAATACTACAGCTGCCCCAATCACAAAAAAAAAAGTTAATGGTACCACTGTTATTACTCTCTGTTAAATTAATGAGGCTGGCGTAACTGGACTAAAGATACTAGGGCACTGTATCTTTTTAATTAGTCTTTTTCTCCTTTTTTATTAATTCTCGTCTGCTTCACTACACTTGCAAATTTTCTTTTGTTGTTGTTCTGCTATGCTTTCTTCCCCTCATTCATTCTGTTCACTTGGTTGTCATCAGTTAATTATCTGTTCTTTTCTGTCTTTCACATCGTCTCTCTCTCTCTCTCTCTCTCTCTCTCTCTCTCTCTCTCTCTCTCTCGCGCACACACACACACACACACACACACACACACACACACACACACACACACACACACACACACATTTGCTTCATATTTTATATAATATTCATATATTATTACTTCATACATTATTTTTTCATTCACCCCCCCCGCCTCTAAAGTTTCCCCTCCCTTCTAAGACGTCACGTAATGAGGAATGCTCATGGTTACTTCTTTTTAAATCGATGTTATTCTTCATCTGTTTGGCGAAGACCTAGAATTAAAACACTGATTAGCCCACAAATATCCCAACCCATCTTGCCCATCTATCCTTCCGTAACGAGTCCATCCATTTTCCCTCCCTCCCCGCATCAATACTAATACCAGCACTGAACTTCTGTGAAAAATGGGTGAATTTCGCCTTCCCCTCGCCAGTGCTGCCTCACATACAGTGCTCATCTTCACCACCGTAGCCCATCCCCTTTCTGCCTACCTGGCCCTTGTTTTCCTCCTCTACCTGTGATTTACCTTGTGACCTTCCTTCGGTACCCAGCTTCACACAGTATACCTTCCACTATTCCCTGCAAACCCAACACCATCCGAGCACATCTTGCCCATTCCCTGTTTACCTATCAGACTCATTTCTTCGTCAGGTGTGCATAGCGATAACTGCTTTAACTATTAAATGACCTACAACGCCCATGCACACAGGACATACTTCCTTGACCACTGAACGCCACCCAGCACCATCCAGTCCATGTCATCCTGAAGGACTATTCTGTACCCATTTCAAAAACCATTATACCAGTGAAGCTGATTTTAGGCGAACGCTTTCTAAGGCATGAGTAGAATCAGTCCACAGTATACGAGTATTAGGTCAGCTTATATTAACCCGATAATTCAACCTGAATTAATCTCGTTATGGTGGCTGACTGTGAAAGCACCACCTGGATCCAATTGGACCTGAACGGACCTGAGCAAACCCCTGAACCTGATTAGTCGTGAAGGACCTGTGTGGACCTACTGTAAATGAGGTGATTAGGGCTAATTTGACCTAAATGACCCTAAGCGGACCTGTGCCACCTTAAAAGATAATGGTGTAGGCAGATGCCATTCGGCCTGGGTTAATTACCCACATAACAGGGTTACAAGGTCACGTCATCGTTCTGGTAACCACAGATACCTTCCCACCTACAAATGAAGGGCTGACACTTAAGTCGACTGGCACAATCTGCATGCACCAGGATTCGAACCCAGACGTTTAAAGATCGGCATTTTCGTAAGTAGCAATCTTCCATTCGCACACCTTGGTGGTAAGCTGCCTTCAACTGACCTGAAAATATCTGACTACGCCTCAGTGAATATGATGGACCTGACCTGACTTGGAGTGGAACTGACAAACCAGAATCGATTAGCTGCTCTGGAACAGACCTAATTGTTTCCAGGTGACCCTCTGTATACCTTCTTAAATCTTTTTAGGTGGGACGGAATGTGAAGAACTGAAGTGGAGATAAAATTGGTCTAAATGGACTTGTGCCAGAATAATCACGAGCTGACTCGGTTTCAGCTTGTATGATACAGAAAAAAAAAAAAAAAAAACTAATGGATGCAATAGTACCTGAAATAACCAGTCGAACAATGGACAGTTGATTTCTGACACTGTGCCAGCTGAACTGTATTGCCTCAGTCGTCAAATTTTTACTTAGATCAGCCAAAGGACCTTCAGTAAACCCAAAGAACGTATTTTAGTTGAAGTAGAGTGAATAATACCAGAATGAACCTCACGAACTGAGTGACCCTGAACTAATCTGAGTTTGAGTGGATGTGAAGGTCGGATGTAAACCTAAATGACCTGAATACGATTAACTGGTCATGAATGCATTCGGCTGAGCCTAAATAAGCCAAAGTAACATTATACAACCTGACTACATCAAAATGAATGTGAAAGGTCAGGTTGGACATGAAATGGCATGCACTGATGAGCCTAATTGGGTTTTTTGGTCCTCAGTAGACCTTACTGGCCCTGGACTGTTTTCCTTTGACCTGAATGGACACGAATGAATGTAATTTCACAGAGTAAATGGGCATAAAGGTGTCTGATGGTTGTGTATGGGTGTGAATCGACTTCAATGCACATGAATTGATCTGGCAGGGTGGACTGACTCTGATGGGTCTGAATGAAAGTTAAATAATCATGCTAAACCTTACTGGACCTGAATGGCTAGAAGTGCTGTAGTGAATGAAGCTTATTCATGCCATACCGGAATTACTATGAATGGACTCTGGTTGCTCTGACTTTGCCTGAGCATGGGTAAAATGACGTAAAAGACGGAACGCAAAATCACATGAATAGCCTGTACCAACCACCGAATTAACTGGATCCTACTTATTACGCAACAAAACCTTAGGTCACTCTGGCTGTTGTACTTTTAACGCTTTTGTTGCCTGACGGTTATGCCAGCACGAGGCAGTTACCCTGTCAACAAACATGCTAGCTATTTTTTCCTTTTTTTTTTTTTTTGCATTTCTGTTTCGCCCTTCCTGCACTTTTCAACAGTTTACTCTAATTTCTGTTATATTTTGATCTTTCTTCCATATACCCAGTTTTCTTTGTGTATGCTTTTACTCTCCTTGCCTCTATTCTTTCACTGTTCTCGTTAGTGACCATGAAAATGCATCGATACGTCCAACATTCTGTGGAACAAAAGACGCAGAATTTTCGGGTGTTGTATCATATGCCCCATGTCAGTAACTATAGACAATCTGCTGTTTTGAAAGTCAAGAAAATCAATCAACATGAGAACATTAGGATTTGTTAGACACTCAGTACTGACCACCTCAAAAAGGTGGCTTATTTTTCCACTTTATTTTTGCAACTTTCAGAGGATTTTATTCATCTTAGGAGAGGATCGCCCACTTAGATTAGATAGATGTAGCCTTCATTATCTATTTAATTCCAGTGATTCATTTCTAGACAAACTTAAATCGTCTAGAGGTAGTAAACAGGAAGTAAATAAATAAATACACAACGGTTAACCAAGTCTTATGTCAGTGAAAATCTTGGTAACTATTCTACCCTTCATTGCACTGACTATTTCTTCATTTTACCTATTGCATTCTTTGCCGTTTCTCTCTGTGTATCTACTCCTGATTTTCTTCCTCTAAATCTTTATATTTTCTATGACGGACCACGAATGCTCCCTAAGGATCTTGTAAGCGTGGAAGTGCTGGAGATGAAGTACCTTAAAATATAGAGTCGTGGCTGAAACGGTGCAAACTGAAATGAATAAATTAAGTCGGGACAATTTCGTGTCAGTGATCTACATGGAAGAGGTGATGCGACTGGGGTAAACCGCAAATTAGCGGGGTATACTTGTGGATGGTGTAAACTTTTTTTTTTTTTTTGGGGGGGAGGGACTATATAACATTATGAAAGGTGAGACAATGATTGATTAATGAATGAAATTGTTTTCTGTGTTTTTATCCTAAATCGTTGGAGAGGGTAACAGGGACCATGTTTAAAAACATAATATCGTCTACATATTGTTTCCATCTCCTACCCAGCAATAAATCACTTGTTTAATTCTTTCCGATTCTTCTGATTGTAATTGATTCGTAATTGTATTTCTTTTTTACAGAGGACATAAAATCGTTCACTAATATATATATGTGATCGAAATTTATTGGTATTCCATAATTCATCTTTAGATAACACGGCACTTGACACAGAAATCTATGTGGGAATTACTTAACAATTTTAATTAACCGAAAACAGTATGAATTATACCCATCGCTGTTATTTCATACACAATAATACTATTTTTAAAACTGCCATGTTTATCTCTCCCTACGATCCTGCATCACCAGTTCTCTTGTACCTCACGGAACAGTATTCTATATGGCGTAAGAGACTCTATAGCAACTGTTTCCCCAAGCTATTTATTATGCATTATACATCAGGTTTGTTTCATCTACTGTGAATACTTCTTTTTTTTATATAGTTTACTTCCGGAACGAACAAGATGTTAAAAGGTGAGGTATGCAAAATATACTGCCCGGAAAAATGTGGAACGAATTTTCCTACACCACGTAGAATGCGGCCCTCTGAACCACACTGTAATTTTATTGAAAAGGTATTATAGGCAAGGAAAGATATAAGTATATTCGACGGCATATTAATATATCTGAATCGATCTATCTATATATCTATATCTACATCTATATCTATCTATCTATATCTCTCTATCTGTCTATCTATCTATATCTATTTATATATCTCTATAGATAGATTGATAGATAGATAGACAGATAGATATTCAGACACAACATTAATTTTCCGGCAACCGTTTTGGTGGACTAACAGAGGCCGCATATGTCGCAAAATAATTCAATAGGGACCAACGGAAGTCATATAATATTTCAGCAATACACCTGTGACCCAGGATCCTTCAGTGTCATCACATTCATGCCCTAATTCAACTTCTTTATGGAATAATTGAGCCTGGTCTGTTATCAAGCTACAAGACAAGTCCACTTCATCACTCCTACTTTGACAAAACCAACCGATTATCAGTTATGTTCAGCTCTCTTGCCAATTTTCATAGTTAATGTAATATTCATTTGTTTCTTCAAAACACTGTCTGAATATAAGCTCAGCGTTTTTCCCTTTGCTTCTTTTTCCCCTAAACAGTTGACGCACCCTGTCACGCAACTTCCGCACAGGAACACCAAGTTTCTTTTTTTTCAACATTTCTACCTTATGCTGTTATATTATTTTCGTTTTTAGCTCACTAAAAGTTTCTTACTGCATTGAATTCGTCCAAATAGCTGTTAAGACACCATTGTGTCAGACAGGTGAGTGAAAATATACATGAAGATCCGGATGGCCAGTGCGGGAGATCAAGTGTAGCTGCATATCAGTCACTATGGTAGCGGCGTGCCTCGTGATGACTGGCTTTCACATTCAAACAGTCCTGAAATGAAAAAAAAATAAAAATAAAAAAGCTTTATGTACTCCACGCTCCCTTGAAGAGCATTTCAGGAGACACCAGCGCTGAAATAGCCGTTTGACTTGACTGTGGAGGTAATTAAGCAGTAACTGAAATGGTTATGTAGTATTTAAGGGTAAGCTTAACTAAAAGAGAAGAATTGTGATGAGAAGTGTCGTACAGTATTCACCAGAACAGAAACTGACGGTTAGGAATGTTAATTGTAAGAAGTTCGTACTCACAAACAAAATACATTGATAATAATGTTGGCTCACAAAGTGAGGTAGAAGTGTGAGAGAAAAGAGTCGTCTGGTACACAACTGAAGGTAGCAGAATCGGTGAAAACGCTGCTGATCCTGTCCCTGCAGCAATTATAGGGATGATTGTCAGGCTATTAGACAAAAAAGCGAATGTAAACTTGTGGTTCCTGAACCAATATCAATTAATATATATATATATTATATGTGTGTGTGTGTGTGTGTGTGTCCTACTCTGGGCAAAGGCTGCAGGGCCTATTTCTCGGGGGCAGTGACCCATTCCGAGGCCCAGTAGTCCTCCTACACCTCCACATGTCACCACTTCGGCGCTAACATCCACCTTCCATATTGAATACATGCTAGGGATGTCTCATACAGGACTGGTGTATTGGTATTAGCGGGGGTGTTTTTACGACATGTCGGCGGGTCATCTGGTAGATCAGGAAAGTCTGCTTTTAGGAGATTCAAATCCTTAAACTGTTCCCTGCCCCAGCCGGGATTCGATCCTGGGTCCTTTAGGACTGCAGGCCGCCTCTCTACCGATTCAGCCACCGCTTTATTTGTTAACTGAAGAGGTTTCATCAATCAAGGAGGTATGACTGCAAAGAAACAGGCTGGTGTTCACACTTGTCACCAGCACTGAAACTTGCATCTTACTTGGAAGCCATATCTAGGGCTAAATATAAGTGAAATAAGTTAACAATGAGACAAAGTGCTGGGATCACCACCGAGACGCGCAGTGTAAGCAATCCAAGTGAGCACACGCTACACACAACACTGTAAAATAATGCGGGAATTTCAAGTCCTCTTTCCTATTTTTATCTGGATTAAAAGAGGTGCCGGACCATCCATTGCCGGAATATTGATGGCGTACATGTATAATTCGAGAGAGAGAAAGAGAGAGAGAGAGAGAGAGAGAGAGAGAGAGAGAGAGAGAGAGAGAGAGAGAGAGAGAGAGAGACCTGGCCAGCCAAACACATCAAAGGAAATGCTTCACTCTACTCCATTACAGTAACAAAGGCGGAGCCATAAGGGAACACAAACAGGCAGTACATGTTGCTGGAACGACAAGAATCATACATGTGACTTATTATTAAAAGTTAGAGATTCGTGTTCTCATTAGCTTCGTTTCAGTACAGTTTGGGACCTGAATGTAAATTTGATTGTTGTGTGTCTTATTTCAGGGGAGGACTGTGAGTAGGTAAAAATGAATATCAGCCTAAATGGCCATGGTACGATCGATACGCATAAATCCTAAGCTCTTCTTCTTCTTTTTCTCCTCTTCCTCCTTCTGCTCTTCCTCCTCCTCCTCCTCCTTCTCCTCTTTTGACATGGAAATATTTGTAACACCTACTCCTTAGCGAATTTTTGTTTTTATGTCTAACTTTTCAGTATCGATATAGTTTCCATTGGTCACATGTAATAGAACATATATAAAGATACGGTACACAAACTAAATCTCTGATGAAGAGGTGTTAAGATACCTCCTAAACAAACAAGAATACAGTTTTGAGAATGAAGGAGAAATACAAGTATGAATCAATTCAGATTAGTTAGTCATCTTACTCAGAATAACTCTCTCTCTCTCTCTCTCTCTCTCTCTCTTGCTACTTTGCACATATATCAGCACAGCAGAGACGTTTAACTATGAGGAGGTAAATGAAAGCTGTGTCTAACCCCTCCAGTTCGAAAAATCAGTTCTAAAAAAAAATCGAGACTGTAAGAACAAAATAATAAATATATATGCCATAGGACTGAGGGGCGTAAGTCAGAAGAAAAGTGTGAAGATGAAAAGTAATTCCTGAGAGGGGATGAAAGACGCAGAGGGAAGGGAAGAGTGGAGTAAGAGTAAAAATTAGCAACAAGAAATAAACAAAGAAAAGAGAAGCACAGAGAGTGAAATGAATGCGTAGAAATGAAGAGAAAAATGAAAAAGGCAGATTGCGAGCCGTAGGGAAAGTGGAGGAAGGATCAAGTCACTACAGCACAGTTTCTTTAGCAGCAAAAATCTTGTGCAATGTTGAAACCCAGTATTTTTGTAACGAGGAACTGGAGGTGATAGTTGAAAGGAGAGAGTGAGGGGAGGGGAGACTAGAGGAGAAGAGAGAGAGAGAGAGAGTGGTTAAAGGGGAGAGCTGAGAGGAGAGAGAGAGACGGGAACTGGCAGTGAAAGGGAAGAGGGGTGAACAAGACCGTACGGACATCTTCGGCCCATATTGTAGATGACATAGGAGGATTCATGTCCCCTCTTTCTCAAGCATTTATTTTCTGTATTACACCTTTGTCTCCTGTTGTATGGTTCTATTTCAAATTATGTTGTTCTTGCTTAATTCTGGTCCGCTATGCCGAGCAGATCCATCAGCCACAAGTAAGCAGCTACCCCTCTGGAATTGTCCCTTAGGTTCTTTACGTCACTGATATTGTGTCTGTATCTTGGTGTGGCATGTGCTGTGCAGTGCTCCATTATGTGTGTTATGCTGAGTGGACCTTTTCTGCTAGCGTGTCACTTGTGATTCCACCTACCCTGAATCTAAGCTTGTAACCGAGGGGTGCTGGGAGATGTCCTGATGTAAGCTTAGTTAAGTCTACTCGGGCAGCGTTATTTAAAGATAAATGTGATGGGTTCTGAATGAAGTGCTGTATTACCCTGCAAGTTGTTGTTGCTGTTGTTGAGTAAACCTAGTCTGTGTGAATAAGCAGTCCCATTAGACGCAGGCAAGCAACCGCCTCTGCAAGGCCGTCCCGTTCAGTGAATCGATGTTCTGTTGCGGAAGACACCGCCTCGTCAAGGAGGTGCAGGGAAGTGTGGAAGTTTGGTTCCCGAATGGGCGCCTCATTTGCTCCTCTCCGCCCGGTTGACAGGGGTACCATAGTAAGCTCCACTTCACCCAGCTTTGGAGTGGTTATATGTAATTTGTTTCCTGTGCTACAGGAAACCACTTAGATTTGTCATTCGGTGCAGAGCTCCCTGAAATGAGAAAAAAAAAAAAGTGAAATGCTGCATGAAGGAAATAGGAAACGGGACGGTACACACAGAAAAAGATAAATAAAGATGGAGGAAGAAATAGGCGGGACAACATAAAGTGAATGGATGATGGTCGTCACTACCTACAGCCTGTCCTGCACGTGAATGAGAATGCGTTTCTTTATAGCGAGTACTTGAATGTCTGGAGAAGGGAGTTGCTCAAGAGGGGCTGGTGGTATCTTTGTGGTGACGTTTTATATGCCGGATTGTGTTGTGAAGCTCTGCCATCTAATGACAGGGGTGCTGTGTGTTATCATAGGCTACCGCGTAGAGCTGTGTGTAACATTATGTTGATAACTGAAATATATAAATACAATAATAGAGAATATCAGGTAGTAACTATGTATAATGAATGTCTATGGAGGTGCTACGAAATCTCCATATTCTCTTAGAACATTGTCCTTGATGGTACAGTGTCGAATATTATACAGTGGAAGAATTAGAACCCACTTTTGGAAAAAAAAAAAAAAAAAAGTTAAATTAGTGAGAGGCAATACATTCAGTCTGGCACTGAAACCGAATTTGAAAGCGTGAAAATAATCCTTCCATTAGATCGTATTGATTTCTGCCCTACTAAGAAGTAACATAAGTTTGGACCTATTTGAGGTAGCCGAAGGAAGCTTTGTAGCACCTGTTTCTTAGCGAGTTCTTTTGGATACTATATTTTGATGTTCTCATGAATGTCACTCATACAGGAGGTGGGGACGTGCACTCTCCACTCCCTCATTGTAATACAGTCCCCAAGAAACTGTGCACTGAGTGACAAGCCAGATAGTTTCTTACAACCCAGGAAACTGTTTACTAGGTTTGTTGGTAACCATCGTATAACCAAATGGCGCATATTGTCCTAATGATTTAAGGTGCTGCAACCGGATGAGACATGTAAGGATTTACATTTAAGGAGTGGCTGGAGTAGTACTGTTCACATACGAGTAATGCCACTCATGGTAAAATAAGGAAGATCACCCACGCGTTAAATGTCATGACTGAGTAGCCTAACCTCGGGCTCTCTTTGCTGCTAACGATGAAGATTGAACTATGATGCATCGTATATTTCTGACGTTGTAAACAGTAGTTTTTCTCGGTACAAAACAAGAAGTTAAAATGTGTAATATGCAAAATATTCCGCCAAGAAAACGTGCTAGGAAGTCTCCCATGTCATCTGGAATATGGTTTTTTCGTCCTAAATCAAGGTTTACTTAGATGACGTATTTATCGTTTTATTCTTGCTACCGGAAGACAGTTTTATCTAAATAAGGACTGACTTCTAACAGTGAAAGGAATGATGAAAGCTATATCTGACTCCTTCAGTTCCGGTAGTCTCTCCGAGGTTGAACAGAATCGTTTGGAGGCATCATGCACTGATAGAATCTACTCTATGATATCTCATTAGAGTGAAGCAGTCAACCCGTTGAATCAGTTGGTGT